>NC_133619.1:613235542-613263042 GCF_048593235.1 Sminthopsis crassicaudata | reverse complement strand
ACACAAAAATGAAACAATTCTTGCCTTCAAGGAGCCTATACTTTATGAGAGAGAAGAAACAGGTTCAGAATAAATGCAATAAATAATTGGCCAGTAAGCACTAACAATTGGGGATGGGATACAGATCAGTAAAGACCCTTAAACTGAGGTTTAGAAGTTGCTCTAAGTTCCAGGAGGTAGAGGAGAAGAGGGGCTGCATTTCAGGCCTGAGGGATAGATAGCCCTTGTAAGAAACAGCCAGAAGGCCAGTGTCTCTGGAACCTGGAGGGTGTGGAGGGGAGTAAAGTATAAGAAGCAGTCTTTGAGCTTCTGCCCTGCTCTGAAAACCCATCTGTGCCCCCTGAATGTGCTCTCAGCCCCTTGCTGGAGGCTGTGGCATCCATTGTCAGGCCTGAAGGTATTAGGTGGCAGAGGGGACATGAAAACATGGAAGGCTTTAGTCCTGGCACCCTTGGGCCTTTCCCAACCCAGGCCAGACAGCCCCTGCCAAGATGCCTTTGGTATTTTCCCTCGGTCTCCCACCCTCAAATTCAGCTCCCGCTTTTGTGAACTTTTAATCTACATTATCCTGAAAAGCCGAGTTTTTCCCCTCCTGCTCAAGTTTTTCACCAAACAATACCATCTGCTCATGTCAATTAGACGCTGAAGCTGTGGGCAGCAAGGGGAGGGGGGAAAGGAATGGTATTCTCATGTGAAAACAGACCCACATTTATTTCTCTGCCTGTCTCACTTTTTCCTGGGTGGAGGCAAGAGAGAGAGAGGGAAAATCCACCCTGAGGAGAGGAGAGGGGCTGGCCAGGATCCAAAAATCTTCCACTGGAGCAGCATCCTTTGGAGGGAATAATTTTGAGAAAGTGTGTGTGTGTGTGTGTGTGTGTGTGTGTGTGTGTGTGTGTGTGTGTGTGTGTATGTGTGTGTGGTCTGTATTGGGAACTGGGAAGCCTGGGTTCTTGCAGGGACTCCTATGTTAAATCAAATTCCCAAAGTGGAGGGGTGACAGAATCAGACATAGAATCTTTGTTTCTTAGATTCATTGAATTCTAAAAAAAAAAAAAGAAAAGAAAAGAAAAAGAAAAATTAAAATCTTGATTTCTTAGAACTTAAAATGATAGAATCGTAGAAACCTAGAATCGCTGAATCCCAGTTTTTCTTACCCTTTTAGAATTCTAGAATCTTAGCAGGTTAGAACCATAAAGGCAGTTTTGGGGGCTTAATCCCAGAGTCCTCTCCACTTCTCCATGGTACCTGGATAAAGTGCTGTGAGCTCAGCAAGGGAGGATAAGACTGTAATTCCATAAGTCCATACTGCAGAAGAGCCTTGTTTATCAGGATCCCCCAAATTCAGAATTCGCACGCCAGAGTCTAATCTTTGTCATTCTTGATGAAGAAAGAAGTTTGCTAACCCTGTGAAGAGTGGACTGGAAGGACAGAGTGAGATGTTTAATTTAAAAGACTCCAGAATTTCCAGCATTTGATGTACAAATTTCCACAGGTGTTGAAGCAGCTTTCACAGAAAAGTAATAAAACAAGTCTATACTTGAAGGCAATAACATGACATTTCTTTCAAATTCAAACAATTGGTGATTGACTGAGCTCCTGTCATGTAGGGGTTACAGAAATGACCTCTGAAGCTGAAAGGACCTCAGCCCAATCCCCTCATTTTGTGGAAACTGAGGTTTCCAGAGCATCACAGGGGCAGAAATGAGAGGCTTTGGTCTCCAAATTCAGAGCCGTTGGCTCCATGCGCAAGGGGTCTACAGTCTAGTTAAGGAGTCACACAAAATAATAATCAAAGCAATGTGGAATTTGGAGTTAGGGAAATAAGGTTCAATCCCAGTTTTGCCACTTATTATCTCTGTGGGCTGTGTGGTATAGTGGGTAGAGTGCTGAGCCTGGAGTCACTTAGCTGTTTGCTGTGCAAGTCACTTCATTCTGTTTGCCTCAGTTTCCCCATCTGTAAAAAGAGTTGTAGAAGGAAATGGCCAACTACCCCTGTAGGTTTGCCAAGAAAATACCAAATGGGGCCAGGAAAGGTTAGGTACAACTGAACAATAGCAAAATTTACCTCTAAATCCTCAGACAAGTCACCTATAATTTGGACTATAATTTGCTGCTTGCAATACGAGGGTTGGTGGGAGGGGTGGAGTTACCAACTGGATCTTAAGGTCCCTTTAAACCCTATGACAGCAACTTCTCCCCTTCCCCCCATTAACTGTATTAGGAATCCGTGACCAAGGAAGGCTTCATGGAGGAGGGGAACTGGAACAGAGCCATGAAGAATGAGGCAACCGTGGAGGGGTTGAGGGGAAGAGGAGGCACAGAGTGGGACAGCACAAAGCAAAAACAGCCTCTAATTCAGACTTGCCACTAATTACAGCAGGTTAGCCCACCCCACCCAGAGAGGCTGAGCTGGTCCAGGCTGACTGTATTTATGGGTTAGAGTTCTGATCCTATCAAGCGTATAAATAACTTTGGGAGTGAGACACTCCCACCCTTCCCAGGACCACAGACTCAACTCAGAATTCTTAGTAGAAGAAGGAATACTGAACCAGGAGCTGGGAGGAGTCTCAGGTTTGAATCTCGGTGCTACCATTTGTTACCTGTATGCATCTTCCTTCTGGGGACCTCAGCTTTCCATATAAAAGGAGAACTGCCTCAATAAACTGTTACTAGTCATGCATGGCAGGTACTGCAGTGGATTGAGCTCTGAGTTAGGAAAAAACTGAGCTCAAATCCTCCTTCAAACATTTAACCAGTTTTACAGCTTTAGCCAAGTCACCTAACCTATTTGCCTCAGTTTTCTCAACTGTAAAACTGTAAAAAAAAAAAAAAAAAGCTGGCCTCTGCCAGCTGCAGGTTCTTGGGTCCTTTTGAGTTGCTATTCTTTGATTCCATAATTAACAAAATGGTTGAGAATGAAGAGCTACTCTTGACCCATTTTAAGTAGCATCTACCTCCCAAGACTCAACTGAGATAGTCTTCATAAAATACTTAACACAGTACCTGGAACATAGTAGGTGTTATATGAGTGCTTAGCTATGAGAGTGGCCAGTTTGAGAGTTTTCTGCATCTGGAATCTATACATGTGCAAGTTTTCTAAATCAAATGTGTGTGACTCAGTTTCTCAGATCTGTAACACTATTCTACATGGGACAGTTTTCTAGACTCGTAACCCTTTGTAGATTCCTGTATCAGTGACCTATTTGTATGTGTGACACAGCTTCCCCCAATCAAGAAAGAGGGAGGGTTGAGTCTCCCTGCTGCCCTTTTCCTTGCTCCTAGTCCCTGAGGATCTTCGCTTGGCAATGGATTCCTGTCTGGGGGTGGTTTTTCATGACTGATATGGGAAGTCTGGACAGTTAAGCATGCAAATGCTGGATTTGTCCTTCTTTCTGATTAATATGAGAGCTCAGGACAAGGCTAGGCAAGCAGATAGAGGGGAGAAAATGAGAGAGATTAGCAATTAATACGGCAGGCAGACTGGGTGAGAACCAAGGAGGGGTGTCCCTTGGGGGATTCCTTGTAGGAGGGAGGCAGCCAGGGGGATCGGGGCCCTGCTACTGAGAGCTCAGGGTTGAGGTCTGGGAGAGAGGGGGAGGAAATCTGGACCAGGGAGACCAGAAAAAAAAAAAAAAAACCATGAGACTGCCAGGCCAGGGAAATCAGGGGGTTGGGAGCAAGGCCTAGGAAAGCCAAGATAGCAAAGCCAGGAGAGGTAGAAAATAGGGAGAGCTTCTCTGTTCTCTGGGGCAAAGCTTCTTAAACTGGGGGTGCATCAAGACCTCATGTGGGGTCAAATAACTGAATGTGGGGCCATAGAATGAAGATTTATTGCCAATAAATGTTGGATTTGTTTATGTTTTATATATCTATATACCTGGAGTTGTGCAAAAATTTCTCAGGGGGAAAGGGGTCAAGAGTGGGAAAAGATTAAGGAGCCCTGAGCTAGAGGATGCGGAGTGGGCATCTGCTACTCTATCTACCTAGAAACCATTTAGAGCTAGAAGGGACCTTGGCGGGAGAAAGTAGAAACAGAGAAGGTCAGAGCTGGGAGAGACCCTAGGAGAGCCAGGAGGGCTGGAGGCGAGGAAGACACCATGGCTTACCCCCGGTCTCCTGAGAAACACTCAGCCAAGCCAGGATTCAGACTCAGGCCTTCTGACCTCATATCCTGCACCTATACCCCTGTACTGTGTTTTCTATGGCAGCACCCTATGGTTGCCCCTCCCCTTCTTTCTCTCATCGTCTCTCTTTGGCTTTTGGATCCCTTCCTATCTACTTGGCTTTTAGATTTTCCAACTTTCCTCTCTGTCTCTCTGTGTCTCTATCTCTGTCTCTGTCCCTATCTCTGTCTTTTTTGTCTCTCTGTGTGCCTTTGAAGCTGTCTCTGTCTCTCCATCTCTTTTTTTCTGTCTGTTTCTCTCTCTGTCTCTGTCCGTATCTCTATCTGTTTCTGCCTTTCTCTGTCCCTGTCTCTGTCTTTCTGTCTCTCTGTGTCTTTCTGGCTCTGTTTCTCTCTGTTCATGTCTCTGTTTGTCTTTCTGTGTCCCTGTCTCTGCCTCTATCTCTTTGTCTCTCTATCTCTCTGTCCCTAGCTCTGTATCTCTCTATGTGTCTTTGTCTCTGTGTTTCTCTCTCTGTCTACTTCTGTGTTTCTGTCTGTTTTTCTCTCTCTGTCCTATTTCTCTCTGTTTCTGTCTCTGTCCCTGTCTCTGTATCTCCCTGTATCTTTGTTTCTGTATCTCTCTATGTCTACTTCTGTGTTTGTCTGTTTCTTTGTCTCTGTCCTATTTCTCTGTGTTTCTATCTCTCTCTCTACCTCTGTCTCTCTCTCACTCTGTCTTTCTGTGCATTTGTATCTCTGGCTCTGGCTCTCTGTCTCTGTCTATTTGTTTTTCTGTCTGTCTGTCTCTCTTCTTACCTCCCTTTATCCTTTCCTCCTCCTCCCCTCCCCATCTTTCCTATCACCACCAAGAGGCTCCACACCTTCCCATCAACCTTCCTTCATCCTCCTTTCTCTCCAAGCTCCGCTCCTGCTGCCCTGTGTGACCTTGGACTGGTAGAGTGAAGGAAAAACACTGAATTTGGCAGGAGGGGAACTGAGTCTTTCCCCCAGCTGTCTTACAATTTATATAAGACTTTGGGTCAGTAATATCCCCTTCTTTGGGGCTTACTTTGATATTTGGACTAACTAGTCTCTGATTCTTAAAATCATCAAATTCTAGACATTTTTCTAAATAAGATGTTGGTTTCTTAGAATTTAAAACAAGAGAACCACAGGAACCCCAAATCACCAATCCTAGTTTTTCTCACCCTCTTGGAACCTCAGAATCTTAACAGGTTAGAATTGTAAAGAGCACATTAAAAGACTAAGTCCTGAGCCCTCCCTGATTTCCCATGATGTCTGGGTTAAGTGCTTTGAGTTCAGCAAAGATGGAATAACATTGGAAGGCTATCCATTCCACTTCTAACATTCTGCTTTCTCGGCCTCTGCCAGCTCCAGGTTCTTGGGTCCTTTTGAGTTCTGCTCTTCTAGGATTCCATAATTAACAAAATGGTTGAGAATGAAGAGCTATTCCTGACCCATTTTAAGTCATAGGATTTAAATTGCTTTGCCATTGGGGTGTTGAGTGGTGTTAAAAAGCTACACTTTTTAATCCAATTCCCATGACCAGCAGCTTGTATGAAGACTTTTCATACTTTTGCATGATTTATTTGATCCTTATAACAACTATGGGAGATAGTTGCTATTACTACCCCATTTAGCAGGTGAGGAAACTAAGTCTTAAGGGTCAAAATTACTTGCCTGGGCTCTCACAGCTTTTGAAATCAGATCTCCCAACTCTGTATCCCTCACCATTTTGTGGGGACCAGATGCTGGGAGATGGTCCAGTTCAGAATGCCCTTTATGTGACAAAACTGCATGAGCCATTTACCCACTGTTTGCCAATGAGCATTAAATACTTCTTCATGTTGTAATATTGGCCTTTTACAAAAAATTCCATGATGATGTTTCACCAAGTTAGTGGAGGAAAGCAATTTTGCAAAAGGTGACACAGAAAATAGCTAGTATGCACATGCTTTTGGGAGAGGAGTTGAAAGGGCGATTGGGGTTAAGTGACTTGCCCAGGGACACACAACTATTAAGTGTTTCAGGCTGGATTTGAACCCAGGTCCTCATGACTCAGAGCCAGCTCTCTATAGGCTGTGCCATGTCACTGCCCCCTCTTTACACCTATCATTTCATTATTGTAAGAAACTCCCCATTTTCATGTAGAATATTACAAAAGTAGAGAGTTGTTTGGGGACACTAAGAGATCATATGACTTGGCCAGAATCACACAGTCAATACATGTTAGAGGCAAGACCCAAATCCTTGGTTCAACCAACCCTGACTCCGGTGCCAAGTCTCTATTCAATAGACAACACAGCGATAATTTCGCTATTATTCTTTGATACTTCATAGTATCTTGTGCGAATGGCGGGGACAACTCTGCCTGTGAAAGTTCATTTAAAACCAATGAGACATCTTCTAGTCCTGCCTCTGCCACTGAGTGACTCACTTTGCCCCAATTTCTTGCTTAAGTTGGGAGCTGGTGGACTGTAAGCTGCCCTCCATGGTCCTTTCCAGAGCTAAAATTCAAGATTATAATTTTTTTTAGGTCAAAGACCTGGCCTCAAGAAACTTCCAGTCTGATAGAAAGGACATAATCCCCAGCTTCATCTAGAAAATGAAAGGGTGGAATTGGTGATTTCAAAAATCCTTTCCAGCTCTGAAGTCTGTTTGTGGGGGTGGAGGACAGGGAAGGAGGAGAGAACGAAGAGACAAATACTGTTCTTCCCAGGGGGATTCTGGTGCCCCGCAGGAAGCTCTCCCTCTACTGGGGAGATACTGCCCTAGACCTCAATAATCCTGCACTGGGGGGGGGGGGGGGGAGAGGAGGAGGGGGAGGGAGCACAATCACTGCCCTCAGTGAGAGAGAGGGAAAGCGCGTGCAGGCTGCTGGATCCGTGGCCCCGGGGTTGTTCCAAGCTGCCGGAGGGGACGTGGGGCGACTTTTTAGACCACAGCAGGTGTTGGGGGGAGGGAGTGGAATTGTCTTGGTTTAAGGAAGGGATAAGCCCGGAGAGCAGAATGGGAGCTGGACATCTTCCTTCCACTCCTCATCTGCCCTGGCCCTCCTGAGAACTTGGAAGTCTGTGGATGTCCGTCGGCGCGCCGGGTCCTCCATGTAGCAGGGAGGGGCCGGGGGGGGGGGGAGACCGTGGGCGAGCCCGCCCCCACCTCTCGGCTCCCCTTCCGGCTCATTATCCCTCTCCACCTGCTCAGCTTTGTCTCTCGTTGCCCCCCTGAGACGACCTGGCTTCCGCCTGTCTGCCTCCGGACCCCCTCGCGGTCTCCGCGTCTCGTCTCTCCGCTCTTGACTCTCTCCCCCCACCCCCTCGTCCCCTCCCCGGCTCTACCCCCTCTTTCCCACTTCCCCCCTCGGTCCCTCCGCCGTTGTGTGTCTGCGTCCGTCTGTCCCCGCTCGTCTCCGTCTCTTTGTCTGCCTTTGTCTCCCCGGGGCTCCGGGGCTCGGTCCGGGCCGTGCCGGTGGGCCGGGGCCGGGGCCGGGCCGAACACGGGGCCGGCCGGGCCGCGCCGGGGCCTGGCTCCCTCCCCGGCTGGGCGGGCGGGGGATCAGCGGTAGCTGGGCCGCTCAGTGCCTCTCCTTTGATCCATGTCCTGAGGCCTGCTTGACAGTGAAAAAGGCATGGAGACAAAAAAACGACTCCGTCAAAGTGATTCCCGACAACTGTCTCCCTGAGATAAGGATGCGCTCTGTGTCTTGGCGGGCTTTTTTTTTTTTTTTTTTTAATACCTCCTCTCTTTCCCTTTCCATAAGAAACGGCGTTATTTGAAACCAGAGGAATGAAGCTGGCAGCCAGGCTGCCCGCCGCCCACCGCAGCCCAGGTTCTCCGGGGAGGGCCCACCCTTTAGAAAGCGGCCCACTCACTCGCTTCTCCTCTTTTATGTCGGGCTGCAAGCCCGGTGTCAGGACGCCGCCGGGCCGGGAAGTCCGGGGTCGGGGCAGTGGCTCTTCTTTCGCCGGGTGCCAGGGTCTCTTGTCCTTTCTGTGGATCTCGTGGAGGCTGGGGGTGGATAGAGCTGGTGGGGAAGGAAGGAGGTGTGGAGGAACCCAGCGATGCTCTCTGGCCCCCACCTAACAGGCCACTGAGTGGATAGACAGGAAACAGGTGGAGTCCTAACTGCTACTAATTAGTGAGATATTTAGCCAGGCGTGTCAGTCCTGGGTTCTAAGGGCCCTCCCAGCTCTGACATCCCATGTTCTAAGGGCCCTCCCAGCTCTGACATCCCATGTTCTAAGGGCCCTCCCAGCTCTGACCTCCTGGGTTCTAAGGGCCCTCCCAGCTCTGACATCCCATGTTCTAAGGGCCCTCTCAGCTCTGACCTCCTGGGTTCTAAGGGCCCTCCCAGCTCTGACCTCCTGGGTTCTAAGGGCCCTCCCAGCTCTGACCTCCTGGGTTCTGAGGGCCCTCCCAGCTCTGACCTCCCAGGTTCTAAGGACCCTCCCAGCTCTGACCTCCCGGGTTCTAAGGGCTCTCCCAGCTCTGACCTCCTGGGTTCTAAGGGCCCTCCCAGCTCTGACATCCCATGTTCTAAGGGCCCTCTCAGCTCTGACCTCCTGGGTTCTAAGGGCCCTCCAAGCTCTGACATCCCATGTTCTAAGGGCCCTCCCAGCTCTGACCTCCTGGGTTCTAAGGGCCCTCCCAGCTCTGACCTCCCGGGTTCTAAGGACCCTCCCAGCTCTGACCTCCTGAGTTCTAGGGGCCCTCCCAGATCTGATATTCTAAGTTCTAAGACTTGTCTTTGGGCTAGATTCAATGAATCAAGAAAATTGTAAAACCTTTATGTAAAAGCTGTCCCTACCACTGGGACCTACATTACATCTTTCCACAGAAGCCTGGGGACTGAAGTAAAGTCAATAAGCATTTATTAGAGGTTCACTAAGTGTCTGGTGATACCCCCCCCAAAAAAAGGCAAAAAACAGCGTCTGTCCTCAAACAGCTCCCAGTCTAATAGGAAGATAGAATGCCAATAACAATGTACATAGGAGTATAACCAGGGTGAATTAAATATTCTAAGAGTTGTCTTATGGAGGAGAGTAGAATCATTTTCTTTGGCTTCAAAAGTGCAGAAAGGAGACCAACAGTGAATTGATGATTGGACTGGGAACTAGGAGTCTTCCCATTCTAGTTTGCCATTCACCAGCTACGTGACCTCAAGCAAATTATTTCTCCCTGGGTCAGTTTTTTCCTTAGTAATCTAGATGGCACATCAGTGGCAGTGCAGCAGATAAAATGCCTAGGCTGGAATCAGGGGACCTCAGACAGCTGTGTGACCTGGGGAAGTCACTTCCCTCTCTTTGCCTCAGTTTCCTCATCTGTAAAATGAAGTGTAAAACCACTCCAGCATCTTTGCCAAAAACAAAAACAAAAAAACAAAGGAGGTCATGACTGAAAAAAATTAAACAATGACAAAAGCCAATTTAGATGATTCCTTAAGGTACCTTTCAACTGTCAGGGTTTATGATTGGAACAAAATGATGGGAAGGAGTTTCAGGCAGAAGGTCCATTAGGCTAGCTCTCTATAACTGCGCTCCTCTTTTCAGTGGGAATCAGTGAGGGAGATGTTGCTGGAGGGGCAGAGGCAGGGGAGAGGCTCAGGAGCACAGTTATCCCAGCAGCCCTGGGATCAATTCAAAATGAAAAGTCCCGAGGCTAAACCAATCCATTCAGCTCTTTAGAACTTCCCAGAACAGGGCCCCCTGACCTGAGGCTATGGATTAAGATCTTGAGAGAGAGTTCTGTAGCCTCCACAGCAAGGCTTGACAAACCCCTTATCATACAGAGGACAAGTCCAGATTGAAATAGAGTCATCCAGCCAGAGGTGGAAGTTAAGAATCCCAAGCCCCTGAGGACAACTTTGTTCATGGAGCCCCCTCCTTTCCCCTTCCCATTTCTATTGCACATTATAAGGCAGTTTCTCCTTTACCTCGACATTATGAGGAGGAGCAGTGGTACTATCCCCATTTTACAGAGGGGGAAACTGAAGCCCTGCAAACAAGCATTTTTTAAGTGCTTGCGAACCACTGGGGATTTTTTATTATTTTTCATGCAAAAACCATCCCTTCCCTAAAAGAGACTGGAGAAAACAAGATATATACAGAATAAGTGAGAGGTAATCTCAGAATGAAAGTCAGGGAGAGGAAGGGGAGGGGAAGGCGGCATGGAATGAGACTAGGAATTGGCTTCCTGTAGAAGAGGGCATTTAAGATGAATGATGAAGGAATCAGAGGAAAGATAAAAGGCAAAGGTCCAGTCTCAGGTTATAGAGTATCATAACTGCCCAAAAGTTGTGCCGTTAGTCATTGTCGAATGGTGATTCCAACATAAGAAGGCTCTTGCCTCAAAACCAAAGCAAGAAACTATGACCACAGTCCTAGGAGAGGAGAAGGGGGAAAGGGATGGGATTTAAACTGCAGGCCCATCCCTGATAAAACATCTCTGTCCACCTTGTTGGGGTCTCTAGGGGTCTGGTTGACAACTTGGGCCTCAGTTTCTTAACACATTATAAGCATTTAAGTAATGCTTTTTCATTTATTCATTCACCCATTTCCCTGAGGACATTTTGGACTTAGCCATTCCTAGAATATACAGTTTCCAAACGCTCATCCAGGCTTGGATATAAGGGATCAGAAACTGTGTGATCAAAGGAAGGGGGCCATTGGGAAAGGACTTCAGCCTCAGAGTGAGTCCTGAAGAAGAGTGTGCCTGTAGGAGTCAGGATGATTGAGGACCTCAGTTGTGGTGTAAGGGAAAGAAAAACGGATTTGAAATATAAGACTTTGGATAAAAATCCCAGATCTTCTACTTCTTCCTAGCCTGTGCTTGGACAAGCCTTCCTTTCTATGGGCTCCAGTTTCCATGTAAAATGAGATTGGATCTCAGATTTGAATCACTGTAAGATTTCCTTCATCTTTAAATTCAACAGGCTGTGGTTAGGACTCTGGTCCTATCTGGAACTATCGATATTGTGTACTTAGCTGTCAGAAGCATCATTCCCTCATTCAGAAGGAACAGTGGACCCTTTCCCCAGATTTTTGGGTAGGTTTTCTGTCCCAACATTGTTAGATGGGTCATTGTGGGCATCTTCATCTCTCCCAGGACAGCTCAGAAACCCAGAGTTGGGAAATTGTTCTAGTGAGGTCACTCTTGGGGAAAAGATCCATGGAGACCATGGGAACCAGGTCCAGATGGTTGCAGGTAGGCTCACTAATTAGTGAGTATGGTTTAGCCCACGGTAAGGAGAATATTCCTCAGTGCCCTCAAACTGGATTCCTTCAGTTGAAATTAAGTTTCGTTTTCAGAGGATTTGTTCATCCAGATAGCATAAAATATATGACATACCATGTGAACTTGGGCTCTGCCACTTGGGGCTTTGATTTCCCCAGAGATAAAACCATCAGCTAATTTGGATAGAGTTCTTAACCTAACAAAGGATCCGTGAACTTGGATGAAAAAGGAGATCTTTATTTTCACTAACCGATAACCAAAAATGAGTATTTCCCTCAGTTACAAATGTAGACAACAACTATCCATAGGCTTCATCTGACTTGCCAAAGTAATCCATGACACAAAAAACAGTTAAGAACTTCTGGACTATATGGTCTAAAATGTTTCTCCCAGCTCTGATATTGTGTTCTAAGGGCCCTCCCAGCTCTAACATGCTAGGTTCTAAGGACCCTCCCAGCTTTGACATTCTGTGTTCTGAATTCCTGGATTCTAAGGGCTCTCAACACTGTGTTTTAAGAGCTCTTCCAGCCCTGACTTTCCATAGTCTAAGGTCTCTTCCAGATCTGACACTATATTCTAAGGTTCCTTTCAGAACTCACAGCAATAATAATGATAGCTAACATGTTCTATGTGCTGTCTCAAGTGTTTTACAAATCATATCTCATTTTTTCCTTACTGCAGCCCTGGAGGTGGGTGGTTTTATTATGCCCATTTTATAGACGAAGAAACTGAGGCAAACAGAGTTTTGTGACTTGCCTGAATATCTGAATATCTGGATTTGAATTAAACCCTTCCTGACTCCAGGCTCTGTATTCTATCCAGTTCACCATCTAGCATTTCATATTCTAAGATCTCTTTCAGTGCTCACATTTTATGTTCTAAGACCTTTTCCAGCTGTCATTCCACATTGAATCTTAGTCTGCCTTCTTTATATGGATCCCAAATCCTGTCAAACAAGCTAGAACAAAAGGAATTCAGACCAGATCTAAGGAAGGACTTCCTCCAGAAAGAAGGATAATCAAGCACCTAGAAGCCAAAAGAGCCTGGGTTACTTATGATTTGAAGGGTTTTAAGAACGAGAGAGGACTCAACTATCTAGAATAGTTTTGGAAGCAGGGGGTTGGCCGGAATGACATCCGGAGGTTTCTCTTAGCTCTCAAATTCTCTGATTTGAGGCCCCCTTGTGGAAACTTGATTCATAGAAAGTGGGGGTGTATTGAAGAATTGGGGGGGCAGGGCAAGAAGAGGAATTGTCAGGGTGGGGAGAGAAGAGATTAGGTGAGGGAGTCATGCCCCCCTAAAGAAGCAAGGAGGAAGAGGCAGAAGAGCAGGAGGGATATGGGTTAGGAGCCTCTCCCACCCAGAACTGTCCTGTGCCGAGCTGATAAACAGCCGAGGATCAGGGAGCAGGATTGCCATATTATCTAACCACTGCAGAAAATCAACATTTGAGTCTAAATCCGAAGAGATGGAGCTTCTAAGCTCCTCTGGCTGATGCAAGAAGTGAGCCCTGCTGGGGACGCTCCGGAGCTGAATGCCACCAGGCAGGGAGAGGGGACAGACAGACAGACAGAGCTGAAGACCAAAAAAGAGAGCGACAGAGACACTCAGGTACAAGGATGGAGTCTAAGAGAAGGAGACATATAAGCAAGGAGAGACATCTGTCTCTGCTAAGGGGAAGGAATTTGGGAGAAACAGGCAGAGAATGAGACAAGAGACAGACAGAGACAGACAGAGACAAGGGGAAGGGAGGGAGGAAAGGGAAGCAGAGGGAGACAGAGATAGAGAAAGAGATGGAGAGGTAACAGAGAGGGAGGGAAAGACAGAGATGGAGAGACAGAAAGAGAGATGCAGAAGAAACAGACAGGGAGGGAAACAGAGACAAAGACAGAAACAGAGATGGAAAGAGAAGACAGAGACAGAGGGAAGAATGGAGGGAGAGAAAAACAAAGAGAGAGACAGAGACATACAGAGAGAGACACATAGAGAGACAGAGACATAAAGAGAGAGAGAGAGAGAAAGAGAGAGAGAGAGAGAGAGAGAGAGAGAGAGAGAGAGAGAGAGAAGAGAGAGAGAGAGAGAATGAATTAAACAGCATTTCAAGTCAGAGACAGAAAGGGTGAGATATATGCTGTCTTGTGTTAGTTCCTGGGAGCTCCATGAGGGTAGAGACCACATCTCATGTGTTTCCCACAGCACCCAGTGTTAGACCCTTCAGGGAACAAGCAAACAGCATTCACTGTTCAATGATAAGCTAGAAAGAAACAAATGCCGGGTAAGAAAGAGAGAATGAAGGAGTCTGAAGTAGATGAAAACAGACTGGGGGAAAGAAACACATAGCAAAGAAGATGAAGAGTGCAGGAGGAGCAGAGACACAAAAGAACAGACACAGAGAGAGATGAGAGATGGGGGAGGGAGGAGAGTGAGGAAAGAAGAGAGGAGAAGGAAGAAAGAGACAAAGAGCTATTAAGAGATAACCAGAGTTTTATAACTGTTTGCATAAATGGCTTTAATCACTTAAAAAAGAAAAGGTTGCTAGAGGAAAACAACTGGAACTAGAATGAGGAAGGGACTAGAAACAGTCTCTTAGTCTCCTCCCCTTCCTAGGGAAGTGGGAAGTGCAAGGCAGTGTGGTGCAGTGGAAAGGGTGTTGGCTGTAGAGAGGCAAGCTGGCTCTCATGTCCCTAGCCTGCCACACACTGACTTGCTTTGATCTCTACACACTCCCTGAGATCTCATCAGCTCCCATCAGCTCCGGGCAGAAAGACCCAAGTCTCGTCTTCAGCTGGATCTCTTCATGGGGATGCTCTATAGAGATCAGAGGCAGAACCATCCAAAAGGGGAATTCATCATCCCCCTCCAACTTAATTCCTCTTTCCACCCAATTTCTCTAGTGAAGATAATAATGTCTAACATTTATGTGGTGCTTTAAATTTTGCAAACTACTTTACATACGTTATGCCATTTGATCCATATGACAACTCTATGAGGTCAGGGTTACTGTTATCATCCCCATTTTACAGATGGGGAAATTAAGACTTATAGAAGTCACACAGCTAAGAAATGTGCAAGGCAGTATTTGAACACAGATCTTCCTGATAAACAAATTCAGCTTCCTACTCTCTGACCTGCATAGCAAGGGTACTTCCACCCTTCTGGGTTCTCAGGTTTTCAACCCTGCTGTCACTTCTCTGGTCCAAATGCTCACCATGTCTCGCTAGTATTACTGAAAGAACTTCCTACCTGGTCTTCCTGACTCTAGTCTTGTCTCTTTCTCTGGTCCCTCATTCAAATGCCAAAATAAACTCCCTAAAGGCATAGGTCTGACCAGATAACTCTCATTTTCAAAAATCTGCAGAAGTTCACTTCTTATAAAGGCAGTCTAATATTTTAGAGCTTTCAAAATCTTTTTCTATTTTCTAGACTTATTTCTTATTACTCCCCCTCAATACTTTTTAATATATTTTACTCAAATTGGCCTAATATGTGTTTTTCCTACTCGGTGTTCCATCTCCCACCTCCAAGCTTTTGCTTCAGGCTGTTTCCTCATGCCTGAAATGCACTGCCTCTTCATCTAAAGCTCTTAATATCACTAGCTTCCTTTGAAGCTCAACTCAGGTGCTATTTGTCACAAAAAGCCTTTCCTGATCTCCCCAGTTATTAATGTTTTCTCCTTTCTCCAATGAGCTTCGATTTATTGATGTTTAAAAAGCAATATCACTTTAAAGAGAAAGTGTCTTGAAATGTGGAACTCTTTTTTTCCTTCCTTCCTCCCCCCTCCCTCCCTCCCTTTCTTCCTTCCTTCTTTCCTTCCTTCCTTTCCTTTCTTTCCTTCTCTCTTCTCTCCCTCCCCATCTGTCTCTCCCTCCTTCTTTACCTTCCTCCCTCTCTTCCTTTTTTCCCTCCCTCCTTTCCTTTCTCATCCTTCTTTCCTTTCGTTCTTTTGTCTCTTTCTTTCTTTCCTTCCTTTCTTCCTTCCTTTCTTGCTGCCTTCCTTTCTTCTTTTGTCCCTCCTTCTCTCCCTCCTTCCTTCCTTCCTTCCTTCCTCCCTTCCCTTCCTCCTTCCTTCCTCCCTCCTTCCCTTCCTCCTTCCTTCTTTCCTTCCTCCCTCCCTCCTTTCCTTCCTTCCTTCTTCTTTCTTCCTTCCTTCTTTTCTCTTCCTTCCTTCCTTCCTTCCTTCCTTCCTTCCTTCCTTCCTTCCTTCCTTCCTTCCTTCCTTCCTTCCTTCCTTCCTTCCTTCCTTCCTTCCTTCCTTCCTTCCTTCCTTCCTTTCTCTTTTTCTTTCTTTCTTTCTGTCCCCTTCGTATCCTCAGATCTTAGCATACTGCTTTAGACATTTTGTTGTTCTTCAGTTGTTTTTCGGTCATGTCCAGTTCTTCATGACTCCATTCTGGGTTTTCTTGGCAAAGATAATGGAGTGGTTTGCCATTTCTTTCTCCAGCTCATTTTATAGATGAGGAAACTAAGGTGAACAAGGTAAAGTGACTTGGCTAAGATTACACAACTAGGAAGTACCTGGGGTCAGATTTGCACTAAGGAAGAAGAGTCTTCTTGACTCCAATCCCAACTCCACCAACTGAGCCATTTAGCTGATTTAGACATAGTGGCTGCTTAATTCACTATGCTAAAAAATATGCTAAATATAGCATGGACTCCATAGGATTGTTGTCAGAATCAAATGAGATATTGGAAAAGTAAGGGTTTTAAACCTTAAACTATTATATAAATGTAAGCTTTAACTTTTTAGTTAGTAAATATGAATTTATTTAGAGCCTGTTATATATATATATACATATATATGTATACTGTGTGTATATATATATGTGTGTGTGTTTGTGTGTGTGTGTATACATATATATACACATATACTGTGCCACTGTGCCAGGTTCTGAGAATAGAAAGAAAAAAAAAGAGAGAGAAACATAGTTGTATTCTCAATCTTGTCACACTGGTAATAAGTAATCTAGGTGGGAGTTGGAATCCAGCTCCTCTTGACTGTGGGTCTTGCACTGCCCCCCACATACCACCCCCCTCCCAGGCTTATTACCAGTGAAGGTTAGGAGGCAGTGGAGTTCTGCCTGGGAAGGTGAGGCCCACTTTCTGAGGCACTGGGCTAAGGGCCCCCGGCTCATGGCCTGTTAACCTCCCTGCTCCTCTAGCCACAAGGTCCTCTCCTGCCTTTGGACCAGCCTTCTCTCACGTCAGTCTAATCCCCTCCCTCAATTTCTCAGATATGTTCCTCCTTGCTAACAAAAAAGGAGTTAGCTATAAGGACTGTCAGAGCCTGTAAGGTTCATGTCCTTGGAAGGGACTCTAGCCTGGAAGTTCCTCTAAAGGACCTGGCCCCCAAAATCCCCAGTCTAGGAGCTCTCACTCCTGGGAATGAAGGGTAATGGAGGATGTGGTTGGTCCCAGAGCCCTAAGGTCCCAGAGACCCAGAGGTGAGAGGTCCCCTCTTTCAGCAAGTGTTTCTATTTAGTTCCAGATGCCGACCTGACAGGTGCTTCCCAGTGATTAATTCCTTGCCTAGGCCAGAGTACTTCTCTCTACCCCAGCCTTGACTGGGAGAGATGCTGGGAAAATGGGGATGGGAAGGGGGTTAGGGGCAAGGCTGGGATTGGGGTCACTTGGGGACTTCTTAAGGCCCTTCCCAGTCTCACCCAACCAGGTGTTTCATCTGACCTTGGCCAAATTTCTCAGTTCTGACTTCTGTCTTGTCATCTGTCCAATGAGATTTATAAGCCCGTTGACCTCGATGTCATTGGGTGAAGGTCACAGCAACAAAGGGCCTAGCAGTGTTTGAAGGAAGCTTGACAGCAGCCCAAACAATAATGGCCATCCTCATCATCACATATAAGGAACATTCCTAGAGTCTTTTACCAACTTCCCCACAAAACTCCATAAAATATGTAGTTCATGGGCTACTACCCCATTTTCTAAATGAGCAAAGTAAAGTAAAATTTTAACCCCTGATCCCACAGCAAATAGTGACCAGGGCAATTGCAAAAATCCCTGTTCAATTCCAGGAACATGTTTATCTCTGTGATTTAGAGTGTTTGTGGCTATTGGTTGGACATCACATGGAAATATGGTTCTACCATATGTTTTTGTTAATTTAGAGCTGGAAAATGTTAGATTTGGAGAGGAACTTAGAACATAGAAGTCGCTGGGCCATACAATGATTAGAGTATTAGATCTGGAGTCAGGGAAACCCAAGTTCAAATCCAGCCCCGAATAACTGCCTCAATATGTGACCCTACACAAGTCATTTAGACTGTTAGCTTCAGTTTCCTAAACTGTAAAATGTGGCTAGTAATAGGACCTACTTCCCAGGTAGTTCTGAGACTCAAAAGAGATAATAATTCTAAAGTTCCTGGCACAATGCCTAGAACATAGTAAGCCCTATATAAATACTAGCTGTTATCATCAACATCATACAATGCTAGAATTGCTGAGATCCTAAAATAGGGATTCTTAACCTAAGGTCCACAAACCATTATGGGGTCAGTGGAGAGAGTATAGAAAATCTGTAAATTTTAAAATTTGTGTTTGCTATTTCAATAAGGTTGATTTCCTCTGTAATGTTATATAGTTTATTTTATTCATTTAAAAGCTATTCTGAGAAAGGATCTAAAGGCTTCAACAGAAAGTGCCAGAAGGGGCAGTGACTCAAAAAAATGTGAAGAGCTCCACCCTAGACCACAGAATACCAGAGCTAGAAGGGAAACTGCACCACAAAAAAATCAAAGCTGAAAAGAATCGTAGAATAGAGAATGTCTGAGCTGGGAGGGACCATAGAATACAGGAAGTCAAAGCTGGGAGGGCCCTTAGAACCCAGGATGTCAGAGGTAGGAGGGCCCTTAGAACAAGGAATGTCAGGGCTGGGAGGGCCCTTAGAACCCAGGATGTCAGAGGTAGGAGGGCCCTTAGAACAAGGAATGTCAGGGCTGGGAGGGCCCTTAGAACCCAGGATGTCAGAGCTGGGAGGGCCCTTAGAACAAGGAATGACAGAGCTGGGAGGGATCTTAAACAGAAAATATGAAAACTGAAATCATATGAAAATATGAAAACAGAAAATATGAAATCATAGAGTCCACAAAATGTTAGAATTATAAGAGATCTTAATGCAAAGAAGCTCAGAGATGGGAGGGACCTTAGAATACAAGATGTCAGAAACTTAGAAAATGGAATATCAGAGTGGAAAGGGTTTATAGAGACCCCTCTCATTAAATGAATTTCCACCCAGAAAGGAGAAGTTATTTGTTCCAGGTTATTTAACTTTTAATTGTCAAAGGAGCCTCAAAAATGTAACCACATTCAACAAGTACTTATTAAGCACCTATATACCAAGCATTAGCAAGGACAACAGTTTTTGCCCTCAAAGACTTCTAAGTCTCAGGCAGCTAGGTGATGCAGTGGATAGAGCACCAGTCCTGAAGTCAGAAGGACCTGAGTTCAAATCTGGTCACAGACACTTAATACTTCCTGGCTGTGTGACCCTGGGCAAGTCACTTAACCCCAATTGTCTCAGGGGAAAAAAAGACCTCCAAGTCTTTTACAGCTAAGAAAACTGAGACCCAAAGAAGTGTAGAGTCAGAACTAGCCAATGATGCAGTGGAAAGAACCAGCCTTGTTGTACTAGCAGGTTAAGGGTTCAGTTCCTAGCTCCTAGCAAAATGACCCTGGACAGATCACTTAAACCCATCGGGAGCTTCATTTATCTCTTTTGTCAAATGAAGAGGCCAGGCTTCCAGCTCTGTCTTCCCATTATTCTGAAACCTGCTAAGTTAGGATGTCATCCCACTATCTCTAGTTCTTTGTGGATGGTTTGATTGGATCCACATTTACGTCGGTGGAAGGATCTGGATAGGGGAGAGAGAGGATGGGGACCCCTTTTCTACCCACCCCCAACGGGGCTCTAATCCACGCAGAAATCACATCCCCCAAAGCCAGAGAGTTAAAGAGACAGCAGCTATCTGCCTTACATCTTTCCCGGGGACCTGGGACAGAAAAAAGGAGAAATCCTTCCCCCCCCCCCCTTTCCAGCTCATCCTCTTGTTTGTTCCGTGTGTCGGAGCCCTGGGCAAATTTTTGCTAATTTTGTGGCTGCCTTTATCAAACGGGGGATTCACTGGCGGCTTTATCCGAGATAAGTGGATTAGTCGTTGAGCTAAACAAGAAGGTGTCTGACGAGGGGGCCGAGCTAAAGAAGATGTTTGTTTCCCAAAGAATGGAGCCACGTTTGCTGCCCTGTTCTGGGTGAACCAGGGCTCCGCCAGGCCCTAGCCAGGAGGTCCCCGTCCCGCCCCCTCTCAAGGGATTTTAGCAGCTAGAATGTAGAAGGGCTAGGGGAGCCTGTTGGACTAGAAGGAGATGAGTACCGAATCCAGCTGAGGCTCAAAAGAAAAAAAATTGCCATGAGGGAGGGGATATTTTCTCTTTCTGGGTCTCAGTTTCCCCACTTGTCAAGTGAAGGGATGAATTCAAAAGCTCAGTTCTTTCCAGCTCTGAAGTTCACGACTCTAATTTCCTTTCTACCTCCAATATTCTGTATTCTAAGATGTCTTCCTGTTCTAACATTGTGTTCTAAGGACCTTCCCAACTGAAATATTCTGTGTTCTAAGAGTCCTCCCAGCTAAAATATTCTGTGTTCTAAGAGCCCTCCCAGCTGAAATATTCTGTGTTCTAAGAGTCCTCCCAGCTAAAATATTCTGTCTTCTAAGGACCCTCCCAGCTGAAATATTCTGTGTTCTAAGAGTCCTCCCAGCTAAAATATTCTGTGTTCTAAGGACCCTCCCAGCTGAAATATTCTGTCTTCTAAGAGTCCTCCCAGCTGAAATATTCTGTGTTCTAAGGGCCCTCCCAGCTGAAATATTCTGTGTTCTAAGATGTCTCCCCATTCTAATATTCTAAGAGCCCTCCCAGCTGAAATATTCTGTGTTCTAAGGGCCCTCTCAGCTCAGATATACTGTATTCTAAAAACCCTCCCATCTCTGACATTTTCTATTCTAAGAACCTTCCTAGCTCTGACATTTTTGTACTCTCAGTTCCATTTCAATCCAAACATCCTACATTCTGAGGCTTTTTCCAGCTCTAAAGTTCTATACTCTAAAGCAATAGTATCAAACTCAAATAAAAATCATAGTAAGGATCCCTGAAGCTCACATGTTGATTTAGTCTTAAAATGTAATGTTATCTATGTTTTGTTGTCTTTTTTATTTTCTTAAGTATTTCTCAATTACATTTCAATCTGGTTCTCTTCCAACTCCTAAATTCTATGATTATTGCAAATCGAAGAGAGGTTTAAACTCCAGAACTTTGGGGTTTAGAGCTTATCCAGATTTCTGGCAGTCTGGGGTTTCTATCCTCTAAGTGTCTCAGTTATTCCATCTATAAAAATAAAACAAAACAAAAAATCAGGAGCAGAGTCCATTGAGAGAAGAGACAGTTGGATTGCTCCAGGAATGATTGCAGAATTATTGCAGGGGAAGGGCCTAGAAGACCATCAGCGATGATGAGGGTTCTGTTTCCACCTTTGTCCTGATGTATTATGGGTTGTTAGACAGATTGCTGTCCCTTCCCTGGCTCCTATGTCTTCTGTGTTGAATAGAGAACACCGGGGACAAGGATTGGGAGGTTTCTGCCTTCAGAGCTTTATTGCTCTTGGGAATGGGAGACACCAATCTCCCCACGCCATGTTAGGGGTACCACAAATAATTCATATTCTTCAATTGACTGAAAATGGGCCCAGGTAGGAGGAAATTCCATACGCCCCAAACCTCTTAGGAGGTAGGGGAAAGGAGGGAACCTAGCCTGGCTCTTCTTGGCCCCGGAAGGGGGAGGACCATACAAATCAGCCAAGCTCTTTCCCGACATCATGGTGCACAGCATCCAGGGACTCCAACATCTGGATTTGGGCCCTATCTCACCCACCCCTTCTTTTGTTCCATTTTTCATAAGGCCTTCAATGGCCAGGGAAGCTGTTCCCCTCTTCCCTGGCAGGAAGGGGGGATTTGGGGAGCAGGGACGGTGGGAGGGAGAACCTAAGAAGGAAGGAAAAAGAGAAGAAATGCTCCCCCCCACAGCAACCCCGAGCTTGAGGTCCCCAGCTGGTGGTTAGTAGCATCTGTCCTCACCGAGGAGCCTCCAGCTGAGTGAGACTCACTGTTTATTTACATGTCATTATGGCGATGAGGTGCAGATATTAACTCTGTCAAGAGTAATTTGCTGTGACATTTTTCACTCGCTTGGTGCCCCCGCCCCCCTCGTGGCAGCTCTGAGGCTCCCCTCCCCCTTCCCCCCCTACCCCCCCACCCCAGCCACCAGCTCTGAGGAAGTTGCTCAGCCAGCAAGGCCAAGGCCAAGGCCAAGGCCGGTGCGGCTCCTGAGACCCACTGGACTTTGAAATTGAATTTGGGCCGGGCCGAGCGCCTCCCGCAGCCGCCCGCCTCCCCACGGTGCCTGACTTTCAGTGGCAGCCTTTGGCCCTGGCAACAGGGCAGGGAAGCTCTTACCCCAGCCCGATTCTTAGGGCATAGAACCAGAGAAGACCAAAGAAGGCGGAAAGATAGGAACAGAGGGGATGAGGTCAGAGATGGAGGGAGTTTACAGCAGATGGGAGAACAGAATTTCAGAACAGGGAAGGACCTAAAAAAACTTATTCAGGTTCAGTCAGCTCCATGATCTCCTCTGCTTCCTCTACCCTCCATCACGAGCCAGAAGCCATTGCTTCTTCTTTGAACCACACCATCCAGACCACTTTTACTCCATAGGACATAAAAATGGGGGGGGGGGGTTTCAGTTGACTTCCAAACATATATATAAGTATAGATAAAACACAACAAAAATAAAAAATAAAAGCCTTGAGATATCCTTGCACCAGAAGTTAATAGGGAGGACCTCAATTAAAATGCAATACTTGAAAGTCATCCTGAAGTAGAGATTCTGTGAACCAGTATGAGAAAGGAGCATGGGGCACAACTAATACAAAGGTCCTGAGGTAGGAGATGAAGCATCATGTGCAGCACAGTGATAGAGCAGTAAGATCAGTAAGGTTAATGTGAAAGGGGGGAAGGGTAAATAAAGGATAGAAAGACTGGAAAGGTATAAAGGGGGCAAGTTGTGAAGAGCTTTAAATAACTCCATTTGGGGGCAATAGGGAGCCACAGGAGGTTGTTGAGGTAAGATGTGATTGGGCCTGAAAGTTAGAAAATCTCTTTGTCAGATAAGTAGACTGTGGGAGTGGGCTTTGCTTAAGAAATGTTGGTTGGATTGGACTGGACTGGACTGAGTCCCATATTTGGAGTTAGTAGAGACTGCTAAAATCATGGAGTTCTATTTCATTTTATTCATGAGGAAGAGAGATTTTAGAGAACTTCAGACTTTCCCTAGATCACCCAGAGATTATAGACCAGAGATTCTGTGCCCAAATCCAGGGTCTGTTCTGGGGAGGAGGCAAGCAAGACAACACTTGTACATGGCTGGGAAGAGTCAAAGAGATCACCCAACACTGTTTTGGACCAGTGAGGATGGAGGAAAGGGCAGAAAATAAGTCATAATCAATCGTACACTGAACAGCTTCCTTCAGTGGCAAGATCCAAGAGCTAATCAAGCCACAGTCATGGTTGCAATCCCTGGACAAGGGCAAGTTGGTTTCATATAGAGAAAAAAAACAATATCTGTGGGCTCCAAACTGAGCCCTGGCCACAGACTAAGAACTCTGGTTCTGAGTGTTTGTTGAAGGAATTCATTCAAATGAATCTTATGAAAGTAAGTGCTGAGAATACAAAAACATTCCCCATATACACATCTCCCAAAAGGGAAAATAGTCAACATGTAAACAGATAAATAAATAATAGATAATTTGACAAGGTGGAGAATAATAAGTGGAAGGGGTGAGGGGAGTGGAACAGAATAGGCTTCCTATAAAATGTGGCATTGGAGCTGAGCTTAGAAGGAAAGGAAGGAGAGGGTTCACTTAGGCATGGAGAGGACCCATGCAAAAGTAGAAAGGGAGGGAGGAAAGGAGGAAGAGAGGAGGGAAAGAAGGAAGGAAGGAAGGAAGGAAGGAAGGAAGGAAGGAAGGAAGGAAGGAAGGAAGGAAGGAAGGAAGGAAGGAAGGAAGGAAGGGAGGGAGGGAGGGAGGGAGGGAGGGAGGGAGGAAGGAAGGAAGGAAGGAAGGAAGGAAGGAAGGAAGGAAGGAAGGGAGGGAGGGAGGGAGGGAGGGAGGGAGGGAGGAAGGAAGGAAGGAAGGAAGGAAGGAAGGAAGGAAGGAAGGAAGGAAGGAAGGAAGGAAGGAAGGAAGGAAGGAAGAAGGGAGGGAAGGAAGGAAGGAAGGAAGGAAGGAAGGAAGGAAGGAAGGAAGGAAGGAAGGAAGGAAGGAAGGAAGGAAGGAAGGAAGGAAGGAAGGAAGAAGGGAGGGAAGGAAGGAAGGAAGGAAGGAAGGAAGGAAGGAAGGAAGGAAGGAAGGAAGGAAGGAAGGAAGGAAGAAGGGAGGGAAGGAAGGAAGGAAGGAAGGAAGGAAGGAAGGAAAGAAGGAAGGAAGGAAAGAATACTCACCTCCATCTATTCATCCATCCTCTCAAGTGAACCTTTCCTTATATCTAAGAAAAACAAACAAACCTGGTTGATACAGTAATTGCCTCTTGCAAAGTATACAACATTGTAGCCCCCACTTCTCCTCTGTCTTCAAGACAGATGAACAAAACACTATTTTTTCCCCAAGTTGCTACTTCGTTCATATAATACTTAGAATGAGGGTCCAGATAGCCGAGGAGCACAACCCTTCCTTCTGGAAATAGACACAGCTCAGACAGCACATCCCAGCTGTGCACTAATGAGAGTAAATCAGGATCATTCTGGTCTTTTGAAGAGTTTCAGAGGGGGGGGAGGGAGTTTAGTGGTCATATGGTTCAATGCACATCCTTAAGGAATGTCCATTAAAACTTAACAATTGGCCCTCCACCTCCTACTTGAGACGCTCCAAGGAGGAGAACCTAGAACCTCCTAATAGACCTCCTTCTGCTCTGGAACAGCTCCCCTTGGCTGCTTTGCAACTTTCCCCAGTGCTTCCAGTTCTGCCCTCTGGAATCAACAGCCTTTCAAATACCTGAATAACATGTCCCTCCCCCCTACTCACACCCCAAGTTTTCTTTTCTACAAACAAACAAAAAATCCCAGTTCCTTCAACTGATTTAAAAGTGGCAAAAGAGACCTCCCCCTTTTACTGCTCCCTAAAGGACCTTTAAAGAGGGTTTATAAGCCTGAGGGGGATGCCTGACTTCACCTTGAAATGTAGAATCCTCAGCCTCAACTGACCCAACTCTCTCTGGAAAGTAGAGAATAAGCATTTAAATAGGCTACTGTGCTAAGTACTTTACAAGCTGCCCCATGGGAATGACCTCCCTCTCAGAAGAGCTGGGAGAAGGTACTTTTTTTTTTTAAGTTAAGCCTATCTTTAGGTGAAATGACATGCATTTTGCTGGTTATTCTCAGCTAAATGTAATTATATTGACGTTTAGTAAAAAGATGAAGGTAACTAGGTGATTCAATAACTTGACTTCAGTCAAGAAGTCAAGAAGACCTGAGTTCAAATCCTACCTCAGAAACTTACTGGCTATGTGACCCCGGGCAAGTCACAGAACCCTATTTGCCTCTGTTTCCTCATAAGACACCACCGAGTTGTGGGACCCTGCATGAATTATTTCACTTATGTCTGCCTCAGTTTTTTCATCTATAGAATGTAAACTTTCCTCTTTCCATTTATCTCACCAGCAGCACCATCACCCCCTCCTACTTAGTCTGAGGAAGGAACTTGGAAGCTATTGAAGGATAGGGGATGTAGAGAGAAGTCTATGGAACTCAAATCTGGAAACAAGTTTTTGTTGTTCTTTAGTCATTTCCGGGTATAGTTGACTCTCTGTGACCCATTTTGGAATTTCTTGGCAAGGATTCAGGGTTGGTTTGCCATTTCCTTCTCCAGCTTATTTGCCATATGAGAAAAATGAGCAAACAGGGGGGAGTGACTTGCCCAGGATAACACAGCCAGTAAGTGCAGAATTTGAACTCAGGTTTTCCTGACTCAATCTGGGCATTCTACGAATTATGGCGCCACCTAGCTGCTCCAGCTTTTGTTTCTCCAGTTTACTATGTGTATGTAATCTCTGAGCTTCAGTTAACCCATCTGTAAATAGGAACTCACTGCTAGTACAAGCAATTTTCCCTTCCATGTTTTACAGATGAAGAAAGTTAAGATCCAGAAAAGCAAATGTTAAATGAGTTGACAAAATTAGGGTTCAAGCTCACATCTTCAAGTTATGGAATCTTGGGAACAGAAGAGAAAGTAAGACAAAAAAACCAGAATAATGTGGAATGGCTTTTGCCTTGGAGAACTCCTAAGGAGCTTTGGAGCACAGAGCATTCATTTAACATATTTGTTTATTTGATAATATAGTATAAAATTTATTATCTATTGTTAAAGCAGTAAGGGACCCTGGAATATAGAGAGTTGAAAAATGGAAACGATCGTTCAGGAGCATCTTGTACATTTTATAGATGAGGAAAGTGAGTCTCAGACACTTTAAATGACTGGCCCAAGAGCATACAGATGAATAATTATGGGCACTTAGCATATGTGAGCCTGTTTCCTCATCTGCAAAAAAAAAAAAAAAAAAAAAAAAAAAAAGGGGGGGGGTAATAATGCTACCTCAAAAGGATCCTTGAGATACATTTAAATAAGATAATCTCTGCAAGGTACCATAAAACTAACCACTAGCAATCTGGGCCTGTCCAAAAAAAAAAAAAAAAAATCATGGATTTGCTGCCACTTCCTATCTCTGTGACCTTGGACCAATTACTTTGTGTTTTGGGCCTCAGTTTCCTAACCTGTAAAAAGAGAAAGATGGACTAAATGATCTCTGAGCCCCCTCTGACTCTCCATTACACCCAAGCTAATGGAGCTAATTGGTGGTTTAGCCAGGACTAGAACCCTGGGATCTCTTGAGTGGGGAAATCAAGGTGTAAGATCGGAATTCGAATCCCAGATCTACCAATCTCTACCAGTGTGGCCTCAGTTTCCCCTTCTGTAAAATGAGACCAAATAGCCTCTTAAAGTCCCTTCCAACTGTGGTCCGTAGTCTGGTCCTAGGAACTCCTCCCTGCCTCAGTTTCCGAGACAATCCAATTGGCTGGGTTGGGGGGAGGGAGGGGAGGGATTGTATTAGATGGCTTCTTAGTCCCGAGCGGTTTTAGAGCTATTGGTCCTAAAAGCCGGCGGATTTCTCCTCCTCCCTCGACTGCAACCCCCGGCCCAAGCCAGGCAAGGCCCAGTGATCACCGCCTGGGCCCCTTAACGCATTGTGAGACGCGGCAGCTTGTTTGCACAGGTAATAATGAGGCCCGCGTGTTGCTGCCCAGTCTCTGCCAGGGCTAATCTGCGTCCTCATCTTGGCCAATTAATGAGGCACCAGCGCCTGCTCCCCTCCCCCCCGCGCCCCAGGCCCGCGCCCCTCCCCCCCCCCAGCCCTCCTACCCCTTCGGGGCGGGGGCCCCGGGAGCCGGGGAGCCGTTGCCCCCCCCTTTCCTCCCTCGCCCCCTCCCCACTGCGCTCCTGACACCTGCACTGCCTGGCAAATTGTTTCTGTCATCTGCTTTCTGTCTTCTATTAACGAGGAGGGGAGGGGGTGGGGGCCGGGCGGGGGAGGGAGGAGGAGATGGGATCTGCCATGCTTAGCGAGGCCAGATACATTAATTACAAAACGGCCATTTGCCGCATGAAAATGTGCTAATTAAATTTATGCAATCATTATCTTTAAATAGTCATATCTTTCCCGGCGATCAGCCCCCTTCCCAGCCTCTCCTCTCCCTTGCGAAAGTCGCGCTAATCCCCTTTCCAACACTTATCTGGCCATCAGCGAGGTGGGGCTCCCCCCTCCCCAACTGCAGGGAGGGGGGGCCTGGGAGGATGGGCGGGGAAGCGAGCGGGGGAGCCGGCGCGGGCGGGACGGACACCGGGCTCAGTGACCTTGCCGCGGTGCTTGCCCTGTCCTGAGCTCTCCCCTCTCATTTTACAGGGGAAGATTCCCCCCTCCCCCCCATTCTGGGGAAGGGAATTGCTCCAAGTCACACCTGAACTTGGGTCCCC
>NC_133619.1:612995542-613233042 GCF_048593235.1 Sminthopsis crassicaudata | reverse complement strand
TCATATTTCCCTTTTTACTTCCATGACATTTCTCGTGTCCGGCCTCAGGTCGGAGCCTTCCCCGCCTCGCTTGGATTGCAGCGGGAGCCCCTCGTTCCTCTCTCCCATCCTCCTTGTACCTGCCGCAGGGTCACTCCCCACCTCTAGAAATGACGCCGCTCCCATCGCCAGCGAGTTCAATAAAATTCCTCCGTTCGGCCCCTGGCTCCCACCGTTGTAACAAGTTAGTCCCTTCAGACTTCCCGTACTCCGACCTAACTCCGCCCCCGTACCATTTCTCACCATGAGTCACAAATGACAAGTCATTTCCCACCACCACGCCTTTGTCCCAGTCCCCCAGGCCTGGCCCTGCTTCTTCCCTCTGGTTCTTAGAGTCCCTAATTTCCTTGAAGACTCAGTTACTCCCTTCGGCACGAAGTCCTTTCTGGTTCCCGTACCTTCCCCATTCCAACTTTGTAGTTAATGTTTTGTGAATTTTACATTTTCAGCCGTTTTTCAGTCATGTCCTGCTCTTTATGATCCCCGTTTGGGGTTTTCTTGGAAGAGCGGTTTGCCATTTTCCTCTCCATCGCACTTTACAGAGGGGGAAACTGAGGCAGGCAGGTCGTACAAAGGTCACACAGCTAACTCTACGGGCTCTGCGTCCTGCGCGCTGTGGCGCCCCCTAGCGGCCCTTTTTGTATTCTCTCTAAGTTGATGGACTGCGGGCAGCGGAGCAGAAGCTCCTTGAGGGCCGGACGTCTCACTTTTGGTTTGTGATCTCTGCGCCCGAAGCGCCGCGTGGCGCGGAGGAGGCGCTTCCCAGGGGCCTGTGCGTGGGCCGCGTGACCGATGTGGTTCCCTCCCCCCATCTTACAGGTGCGAACCCCGCTGGAGCGCTTGTCCCACACTGAGTGTCCGGACCGGTGTGGGACTCCCGAGCCCGCGGCCTGTGCCTTCTCCTTCCCTCAGGGAGGCCGGGCCCAGCTCCCCCAAGTCCCCGCGCGCTCCCCTTCCTCGCCACGGCCCCTCGGCAGCCCCCGCCCGGCTCTCCGGCCGTCACCTGCCTGGGCCCCCGCCCCCTCTCCTCCGCTGCCCCCCCACGCCGCCACGCCGCCCCGCCCCCTCCCTCCGGTGCTCCCGATGCAGCGCTGGCCCCTCCTAATTGGGAGGCGAGCTCCCCAAGCCTGGCGCGGTTATCACAGAGGGTGCAGATCTCCCGGCTCAGGCACCTCGGCCACAGGCCCCGAGGGCCGGCTCAGAGACGGAGGGAATTAATTACATTTTCTCCGTCTCCTTCTTTTAAAGTAGGGGAGAGTGATGGAACGACCGGGGAAGGGAGGGGCGGAGCGGAGCGGGGGAGGGGGAGGGGGCCGTGGGGGGGCGGAAGGAGCGTCAGACTCGGGGCCGGAGCCGTGAGTTTGAGCCCCCTCCTGCTGCTCGATGACCTTCGTTTAGTCCAGAACCAGTGTCGGGGTGAATGAGGAGATAGGCCGGGGGAGCCTCCCTGCTCTCCAAACCGGCGCTTCTGGGAAGGGACGGAGGAAGGGTTAGATTTAGCTCCGAAAGCACCTTCTCTGTTATTTCAGGCTCCGGACACGATCGGCCCCTTCTTTCCCCACCCCCACCCCCATCCCCCACTAACAAACAAGTTTCTAACTGGCGGAAACGAGGGCACTCATTGATTTACCCTGACGCTGAAGCTGGGACTGATTTGGAGGGGAGGAGGTTGGGGGTTTTTTTCTTTTCTTTTGTGGGGGGGAGGAAGAGTGTGAGGGGCAATGAATGAGCAAAGGAGGGGAAAGGAGGCCTGTCAATCATAATGATGGGCAGCTTGGAGATTTTCCTTCAGATAAAATCTTACAGATGTGGAAAGGATATTGATTTTGGGTTAGCATCGGTAATGTACCAAGAAGTAATACATTAGACAAAAGCAAGGTCACACACAAAAAAAATAAGGAAGAGGGGGGGTCCCTGTTAGAGGACTTTGAATTCTTAGGATGGGGGGATTATCACATCAGACCTTGACTTCCTTAAGTTCAAAAGTTTGCTCCCTGCAAACTCAGAGCCAGACCCAGGAGAGACCTTTCCCTGCTTTAGAGAACAGGGGACGCTGACTCGTTACCGCTTCCTGGGGATGGAGGACGAGGGGCAGAGCCAGGAACGGTGCGAACGACACCTTCTTCCTCTGCCAGCCGCCGTCTTCTGCGGTTTTCTGGTGTTTGAGATTCAGGGCTATTCATCCTTCTTGTTCTGTGTTGCAAAGGTCGGCCACAGCTGGAAGGGGATGTGTGGTCTACACACAGATGCCCTTAGAACAGAAAAACGGAACCCAGGATGTTATGGGTGGGAGGGGCCTTAGAACCCAGGAGGTCAGAGCCGGGAGGGCCCTTAGAACCCAGGAGGTCAGAGCGGGGAGGGCCCTTAGAACCCAGGAGGTCAGAGCTGGGAGGGCCCTTAGAACCCAGGAGGTCAGAGCCGGGAGGGCCCTTAGAACCCAGGAGGTCAGAGCCGGGAGGGCCCTTAGAACCCAGGAGGTCAGAGCCGGGAGGGCCCTTAGAACCCAGGAGGTCAGAGCCGGGAGGGCCCTTAGAACCCAGGAGGTCAGAGCCGGGAGGGCCCTTAGAACCCAGGAGGTCAGAGCCGGGAGGGCCCTTAGAACCCAGGAGGTCAGAGCTGGGAGGGCCCTTAGAACACAAAATGGCAGAGCTGGAAAGATATTTAAGACCATAGACTTCTAGAATGGAAAGAGACTCAGGGAGAATCTGCCCAAGCTAAGTAGGAATCCTTTATATAATCTCTACTCACAAAGCAGTTCTGTTTGAAGACACCTGGTAAAGAAGAAGCCACTATATCCAAAAACAACTCATTCTGAGACTTTTAGATGGCTCTAATTATTAGAAAGTTGATTCTAACAAAGACCCTGACTCCCCTTTTCTGCAAATTCTATTTCTCCTAGTTCTTCCTTCTGGAAACAAGCAAAATAAGTCTGATCCTTTTGCCAATCTCAGTGAATTTACAGCATTTATTATAAAGGCCAACTACATGCCAGGCACTATGCTATGTGATAGAGATAAAAAAGATTTTTAAATGACTTAGTTCTTGCCCTCAAGCAGCTTCTCCATTACCAAGGAAGATATTATACATGTACATAATAATAATAATATATTATATCAACCCCATTAGTGAATCTTCTTTAAGTTCAGCCATTCAATCAGTATAGAATCATAACATTAAGAGTGTCTGGTTCACATCCTCCCCTTACTCCGGAAAGAGAACACTGGCAACCGGCAGGTACTTGAACAAAATTTAGACATCACCTATGGCATTACTCCCTTCTACCAGTCCAAAAGGAAATTTCAAAGAGGAAAATGAAGTTATTCTGACATAATCTCTTCTTGATGAAGCTATGCTATTTCACTGTTTCCCTTTCTAAATACTGATAAACCATTCCTTCGATAATGTTCCAGAATTTTTTCAGGAATTGGATCCAAGTTTAATCAAAGCCAGAAAGGGACATTTGGATATAGAATGATAGAGTTATAAGGGAGGATGGAACATAGAATGTCAGAATATGGATTTTCTGAGCTGATTCGAACTTTAGAAATCACTGATGAATGAGTGAATAACAATAATTTATCAAGTGCTTACTATACCAAGTGCTGTTACATATTGGGGTATACAAATAGAAAAATCCAGACAGTATCTACCCTCAAGGAGCTTACACCCTAACTGAAAGAAACAATTCATACTAGGTGTAGAGTGAATGGATGACAAGAGCTGGAAGCCCTAAGATTTTTATAGCAGGGAGAATGGCAAAACCCAGGGGTTCTATTGTAGCCATAGAGCAGATGGCAGTGCCCAAGAATTGAGGAGGATGCAGAGAAAGAGCAGATGGTAAGACCTATAGGACCTCAGTATGCAGCAGCAGGAGGAGGATATTGATTTTTGAGTTAAGAGTGTTAATGTACCAAAAAGTAATACATTAAACGAAAACAAGGTCACTGAAGGGGGGAAAAGAAAGAGAAAAGGACAAGAAATTAGATGGCCATCCATCTCATTGGAAGGAACAGTAGTCCAGCCTCTTTGTTTTACAGATGGGGAAACTGAGACCCACAGAGATGAACTCATTTGACATTTTAAAGCTCTGTGTAAATCCCAAGTATGATCATGATGTTTGTCCAGGGCCACATGGTTTTTGAGAAATCTCTCATTTATGACATGGACTATTCACTCCAGTAAAGACTTAATATAGTTTCCTTTTTGATAGTTACATACACCATTCTCGCCTCCTCAATTTTGTCTACATTATTTCACATTTACACAGTGCTTTAAAATTCAGAAAGCATTTTCCTTTCAGCATCCCTATGAAATAGATACAGTAGCTATTATTCCACTCATTTCACAGATGAGGAAACTGAGGTTCAGAGATGTTAAGTGATTTGTCCAGAGTTACTCATCTAGGAAGTGTCAGAGATGGGCTTCAAACATAGGTCTTCCTGACTTCTAGTCTAGCACTCTATCCACTACTCCACACTACCCTCATTCCTTTTAACCCCATCAGCCATCCCATAAAGACATTCCTGATTATGTGGAGAATGAGGATGATCCCTGGATCCCGGTCCTATTGCTCAACCCAAAAAGGCAACTTGGTTTGAATGGATCAAGTGTTAGAGTCAAGAAGACCCAAGTTTGAGTCTGCCTCAAAAATTCACTAATTCACTTGTGGGCAAGTGACCTTCTGTTGTCACAAGCACCATCATTATCATACTACAGTGTCATTACCACTATCACCCTCATCATCACCATCACTATCTCCCTTACCATCATTATTGTCACTATCATGGTCTCTATGATTCCCATCATCTTCCCCACCATCATCACCATGACCATCATTATGATCACTCGCCACCACTATCACCACCACTACCACAATCGCCATCCGACTCACCCTGATCATTCTGGTCATCAACAACATACAAATAATTACTACTACTAATATAAAATGAGTATCAATATAGCATAGGATCCAATAGGACTTGGATTTAGGAAGACTGGGATTTATCCTTTTTATACTTAGGGACTTTGGGTCACGTCAATGGCCACAGTTTTCTCCTTTGTAATATGGGGATCATAATGCCTGTAACACCTCCTTGATGCCATCATTAAGAGCCTATAACAAGTCCACATATTAAATCATTTAGAAAAGTTTGATGAATTACGTAAATAACTGTTCTTTTATTATTACCATCATCACCAGTAGCAGTACCTAGACATTACTACAAAGATAAGTAGGTAGGAGAGAGGGGAATACATTCCAAGAAGGAAGGATAAACTTCCATACCTATCGCAGAGGTCATTTGGGTTCTTATACCCAGATTGCCGACTTTTGTAATATGGGTTATATGGAAGAGTCATATCGACTCCCTGTGATATCAATAAGTTTCATGGAGTCCCTTCATTTCTCCTCTCATTCTCAAACTCCCTTTCCTTTTCAGGTGATGAGTATCCTGAGCAACCCAAGCGGGGTTCCCCCACAGCCCCAGGCCGACTTCTCCATCTCCCCACTGCATGGGGGTCTGGACACCGCCAACTCCATCTCAGCCAGCTGCAGCCAGCGTAGTGATTCTATCAAGTCTGTGGACAGCCTCCCCACTTCACAGTCCTACTGCCCCCCCACCTACAGCACCACTGGCTACAGTGTGGACCCTGTGGCTGGCTACCAGTATGGACAGTATGGACAGAGTGAGTGCACCTCTTCCCCCTCCCTGTTATTGCCCTGATCCCTGACTCGGTGTGGGCAGCCATGCTCCAGCATTCTAAGCCCAGTCTCACTAAATCTAGGACCCTTTAAAGGGACAATTGCTACTATTAATTCATTCACTCACCCAGACATTCATTCACTCAATTATTAAACCATTCTTTCGTTCATTTGTTCAGCCAACCATTCATTCATTTAAGAGATATTTATCAAGCTTCTACTCTGTGTAAGGCTCCATGCTGGGCAGGATGAGGAATAAAACAATGCATAAAACATGGTCTTTGTCCTCCAGAACACATCCTGGAGAATTTTTATAGCTTTCACTTTTGTCTCCCCTCAGCCACTATTTTTCTATACTGGAGACCTCCTCTTCCCAGTCTGTCTTCACAGTTTAGCTACCCCATCCCTTTCAGCCTCAATCTTCTGGGTTTCTTGAGTTTCTGTGATTGGGTCTTCTCCAATCTTGAGGTATTCCTGTACATCAGTCCCATCTTTGGGGCCATTAGGGGATGGGAATGAGAGACCTTTAGCAGAGTGGGGATAGGATCTGCTATGGGGAATTTGGTCAATAAATCTTAGCCCTGTACTTTGGTCAAGACCCTTCCTCCTCTGGGCCTCAGTTAAAAAGCATCATGGCCTATTGGGCTGAACATTGGACTTGAAATCCTGGGCTTGAATCCCAGCTCTTTATCGATTGGGTGAACCTAACTAGAGTCTTAAAGGAGAAGATCTGGCTTCCCCGCTGAGCATGTGATTCTGGGTAGAGAGTCCTTCCTTGCCCCTGCCCTCAGTTTCCTCGGGGGTCAAAAGATGTAGTGGGGATATGTGTCCTCTGAACGTTCACTTTATCTCTGAGCCCCAGTAGTTCTGAGGAAGTGGGGAACTTCTGTAAAAGGGGGAGAAAAGAATCTATTTCCTGGGGTTAGTGGAGAGGAAAGTACTTTGTAAACTCGAAAGCATTAAAGAAATGGGAATGATTATCCTCCTGTCCCCAGGGCCCCGGCCCCCTCCCCATCCCTTCCCAGCCCAGGCAGCTTCACCTGCTGGTGTCAAACTAATCAGAACGACGTGTGGCAACTCAGGGAGACCCGGCTGGGGTTAAAGGTGTATCCTTCCCCTGGCCCCCTCCTTAACTTGTCCTCAATGACCCGGGACTGCACCTCTCCCCCCACCCCACCCCACCAATCGTACACACACCCCACAACGCCCCTTTAATGTCCTTAATTTCTCTAGCTAAATGGGAACCGGCTGCCGGGGGATCAATAGCAGCTTTCGACCCCCGTTCTCCTGGGGGTGGGGGTGGGGGTGAGGGGGCGGCTTGTGCTCCTGTGGTTTTTCCGAGGGAGCCGGAGCGGCGACCCCCTGACCTTCCCCTTGCTCCGGGTCCGGGAGTGGGAGGGGGGGAGTGGTGGAGCTGGACACATGTTAATGATAAAGATCCGAAACCAATTCCAAGAGCGAGGACTGGCCCCGACGCCCCCGGCCCGGGTTAGTCACACCCCGTGTGTGCCCGCAGACCGAGGCACAAAAAATAAAGCCCGGGTAGGAAATAAAATTAGCTCCCCCCCCCCTTATTGGAGTGAGAGAGGGAGGAAGAAAGGATCCAGGGAGATCAAAAGGGAAAAGGATGCGGGCTGGGGAGAATGGGGAGCTGGGGAGAAAGGAGTGTTTGTTTGGTTTAGAGAAACCGCCTGGGGAAATGTGGGCCCGGGGAGCACGCTCGCCCCCCCCTCAATCCAGCCCCATTATATTCATTCCATCTCTTGACTGTCTTTCCCTCTCCCGGTTTGTTGCCAGGAATGGGGGGGGGCTTTTTTAAACCTAATGTCTTTCCGTTACAAGCGGCCCCCTCATTCCTGGACTTCCGAGGAGCTATAGAATTACGAGTGCCGAATCGGTCCTAGAACGTAGAATATCGGAGCGGCATGACGCCCTGGAACACAGGAACAACAGGACAGGGGGAGAACGAAGAACGCCAGAGCCAGGGCGGAGACGGGGAGAAGAGGGCAAAGTGGGAACATAGAACGGTTGGACTTGAGAGAACTTGTAGAACTCAGAATGCAGAGCCGAATGGGATCTTGGAACCCAGAGTATCTGAGCTGGGAAGGACTTTTAGAACAGGGACAGAGAATGTCAGAATGGAGAGAAGCCTTGTGTTCTAAAGCCCAGATTTTGAAACTGGCTCGTGACCCCATAGGGGTTCATAACTGAATGAGGGGGGTCGTGAAATTAGGATTTGTTAACAGTAGATGTTTGATGGTTTTATTTGCCTATATTCCCGAGGTCACGTAAACATTTCTCGGACAAAAAGGGGGACTGGAAAAGGAGAAAAGTTTCAGAAGCCAGGTTGTAAAGACTGTAGTGTCAAAGCTGAAAGGTAGCTTAGAATGGAGAGTATCAGAGTTGGGAAGCACTTTAAAACTGTTCTACTGCGAGCCATTCATTTTATAAATGACAGAACTGAGACTTACAAAGCAGCCTTTTCCCCAAAGTTACACCATTGTTAAGTAGTGGAATTAAAACCCTGCCTTCTAGCTTTTGATTCTGCCAGCAGAATATTTTTTTAATTAAAAAAATTATATATACAAATATGTATGTATATATATAAATTTCTTTATATATATATATATATATATATATATATATATATATATATATATATGTATATATATTTACAAACAGGACTTAAAGTAATCTCCTTAGCCCAGTATCTGTAAGGTAGCAAGAGCTTTAATTAACACTTTTTCACTTATTTGTACAAAGAAGGCAGAGGGCATATATCTGCATGTTTCTTCCCCCCCCCCAAAAAAAAAAACTGTTTGTTGATTGCTAATAGAAAGGGGACTGTCTTTTTAATAGTGGCAGTTAACACTGACCTTGACCTGAGTTTCTTTGTCTTTAGATGTTGGATTTGTTTACATGACTGTAAATCTCCAGTGAATGCTACTCTGACTACACCATAGCACCTCTCCGATTTTCCACATTTTGTAAGGTCCCAATCCCTCAGATGGTCTTCTTTCCCGGATGAGCTAACCAAACCCAAGTCCCACTTCCTGTCATACTCCTTACCTGACATAAAACAAACAAACAAACAAACAAACCTTGTGAAGAAGAATCCAGTCCTAGAAAAGTGGGTCATGGGAAAACAGTTGAGGCATCTTCCACTCCCCCATATACACTGAATTCTAAGTCCTATAAGATCGTTCAATTATCCTGATACAAATTTTGGAGAAGACTGAGGTAGCAACGTCCTCTTCAGTCTTTTGCCATTATTCTCATACCCACCTCCAGTGCAACCTGGGAATTTATCTTTTAATCCAGAACCTTCTCAACCAGATTCCTTATTTTCCCTTCAAAAGCAAACTACTTAGGCCAGATATGATTTTCAAAGAGCTCTCCCAGTTCTGACATTCTATGTTCTAAGGCCCCTCCCAGCTCTGACCTCCTGGGTTCTAAGGGCCCTCCCAGCTCTGACCTCCTGGGTTCTAAGGGCCCTTCCAGCTCTGACATCCTGGGTTCTAAGGGCCCTTCCAGCTCTGACCTCCTGGGTTCTAAGGGCCCTCCCAGCTCTGACCTCCTGGGTTCTAAGGGCCCTTCCAGCTCTGACATCCTGGGTTCTAAGGGCCCTTCCAGCTCTGACCTCCTGGGTTCTAAGGGCCCTCCCAGCTCTGACATCCTGGATTCTAAGGGCCCTTCCAGCTCTGACCTCCTGGGTTCTAAGGGCCCTCCCAGCTCTGACCTCCTGGGTTCTAAGGGCCCTCCCAGCTCTGACAGTCTGTTACTAATTTCTCTTTGTACACATGTATGGTTTCATGGCTCACATGCATTTGCAAACCCTTGTATGTACTGGGACAAAATTCTAACTAAGGTTGCTCCTTTTAATGCTGTCTCTGTTAAATACATCTAGAGATGATCTATCCATCCATCCCTTCATTCCTCCATCCTCCAGTTTCTAGGGAGTGGGTGGGAGTGGGGGGTTGGAAGGGGGCGGATGCCAGATTAATATAGTCCTGGCGGTTCCCAAAGGCCAGGGCCGAGCTAATGGTGCTGCTGATAGAACGCAGAAGTGTGAAAAGAATTTTAATAGATATGACAAGTCTAATAAGAATTTGTGTCTAGAAGGGACCTCCTTTGGGGCCGGAGGCTGACGAGGCAGTGACGGCTGAGATTTGTTTACTCACTGGCACCGGCCCTCCGCATCTCCTGCCAACTCCTGATTAATCTAATTTGAGGCGTTTATAGCCAGGGAAAGAGGGAGAGGAAGAGGGAGAGACACATTGAGAGACAACGAGACAGAGAGAAGGTTTCACTGAGGCCCCTAATGAGGAATGTCACAGTCCTGCCCTTCCTGTCCCCATCCTGTCGTCCCTGTCAAGGGGGAGACACACCATGGGTTCAGGATTAGATGTCCTTCAGGTTGGTCCAGGGTCTGGAAAAGTCCAGTGGTTGTCATTCCAGCTCAATTGACATGAATCCCCCAGCTCCTCTGGACCCGCAGCCGGACCCTCGGCTGGGCCCACAGGGGGCTGTCTGGGTTGGCAGAGAAGGATCAGCCGGGGTCCCTGGGAGCTCCTGTGAAACAAGTGAAGGAGAATATGAAAAGATTCATTCATTTAAATCATATTTATGGTGCACAACTGTGTGCAGAACATGGTGCTAAGTACTTTAGGAATCAGGGAGAAGGCGACTGTATCTAGGGGAATGTGGAGGACTTAGAGCCAGAGAAAGAGCACAGTAGGGGGTGGCTTAGTCTGGGAAAGCTTCCCTGAGCGGGCATCTGGACTAAGTCTCAAAAGATTGGCTTAGTGGAAAAGACAGGGGAGGTCAGGAAGCATTGTAGTTTCTGCTTTAGTTCCATCTCCTGAACCCCAACCCTTCTCCTCTGACTGCCCCCCCTCCCGGGTCTTCATGGGAGCCACACTAGAAAGCTCTTATCCTTCCTCAAACTCCACAGTTCCAAAACTGAACCTAGAATCACCAATCACAGGAACTCGGGGGTGGAAACTATCTCAGTGGCCATCTAGTCCTGACTCAGAATCTCTGCACCATATGGACTGCCGGTCATCTGGCCTCTGCCTGAAGACCCCTCTTCAGGAAAGAGGAGACCCCCACCTTTCAAGGAAGCCCATTTCACTTGGGGGTAGCTCAGCTGTTAGAGAGAATTTTCTGACAGCTAGCCTCATCTTGCCTCTCTGTAGGTTCAAATCATTATTCCTCCTTCTGCCCTCTGATTAAAAGGAGAAATCTAACATCTCTTGAATATGACAGCTTTTGAGTTCTTGAAGATAGCTACCATTACCCCACACTTCCATCAATCCTCCTAGAGCATGGATTCAGGGTCCTGCTTCATCCTGCTTGTCAGAGTCCTAGCTGGATCTGGTGTCCAGAACTGACCATAATGGATCCAAATGTGGTCTGATCAAGGCAAAGCATAGCTGAGACTCCCCAAGTCATGCCCCAAATCCTGCCCAAAGATACATGAGATTTTCTAAAAATCATAATAGCTTCTTATTTTTCAAAATACATGCAAAGATAATTTTCAACATTCTTCCTTGCAAAATCTTGTGTTCCAAATTTTTCTCTTTCCCTTCTCTTCTTCCTCCATCCCCTATTTAGCAAGCAATCTAATATGGGACAAATGTGCAATTCCTTCAAACATATTTCCACATTTATCATTCTGCACAAGAAAAATCAGATAAAAAGGAGGGGAAGAGAAAGAAAGAAAGAAAGAAAAAACAAACAAACAAACAAAGGTGAAAATACTATGTTGTGATCCACATTTAGTCCCCATAGTCCTCTCTCTGGATACAGATGGCTTTCTCTATCACAAGTCTATTGAAATTGCCCTGAATCACCTCATCGTTGAAAAGAGCCAGGTCCATCAGTTGATCATCACATAATCTTCTTGTTGTTGTATACAATGTTCTCTTGGTTCTATTCACTTTGCTCAGAATCAGTTCATGTAAGACCCTCAGAGCTCTCTGAAATCATCCTGCTCATCATTTCTTATAGAATGATAATATTCCATAATATTCATATCTCATGATTTATTCAGCCATTCTCCAATTAATGGGCATCCATTTAGTTTCCAGTTCCTTGCCTCTACAAAAAGGGCTGCCACACATATTTTTGCGCATGTGGATCCTTTTTTCTTTTTTATGATCTCTTTGGGATATAGACTGAATCATAGGGTATGCTGGATCAATTCACAACTCCACCAACAATGTATTAATGTCCCACTTTGCCCACATCTCCTTCAACATTTATCATTATCTTTTCCAATAGTATCAATTGATATTGACAATTGGCAATTTTTCATGCCTCTTCAGCCAACATCCCCCTGTAGAATTTTGATCCATATCCTCTTTCTGTCCTGCTGGATCCTTTGAAATGTTCTGTCCCCCAAATTTAGGATGCATGTCAGATTATACTTAGCCTTTCCCTCCTCCATCACAAATTCTAGCAAGGAATTGTCATTTCCCTCCTATATTCCTGTCATTTCTATCCCAGCTACCAATTTTTCTCTCTTGGTGAGAATCAGATCAAGAATAGAATTTCTCTTTCTGAGTTCTTCCACATTTGGAAGGATCAATGATCGTTACTAAAACAAGTCAAGAAATTGTTCACTGTTCTGCTTTTCACTAAGAGAGAACTGTAGCAGATGTCTGGATCATAGAGTCCCTCATCCTTATTATTTCATGCCTCTATGCCAGGCTTGATATCTGTTTCCCAAATTCCTCATCTATTTTCTCTTTCTGACATGGTGGTCTATAATGGACTCCAACGATAAATTCCCTTTTGTTTGTACTTCCTTTGATCTTTGAACAAATGCTCTCCAACATGTCTTGCCATCAATTCTTGTATTTCTTCCCATAGTATAATTTTTTTGGATATATAATTCCACTCCGTGGCCTCCTGCCTGCCTCCTACACCTTCAACTTTCTCTTATCTCTTATCTCTTCAGGTATATCCTCCTCCAGGAGCCACATTTCAGTCATTGCTCTCATGCCAACAAACATATTAAAACTATGAGACTTAGTCTGGGAACTCCTTAAGGAGTTCAAGTTCCTTGAGAACTGCCTTTTGCCTGTCTTTGTACCCTGGTGCCAAGTATAGTATCTGGCACATAGTAAGCATGAAAAAAATTCTAGTTGACTGACAGCAGTTAAATTTGCTTCTTTGTATCAGGACCCAGTTAGTGTTGCTGATTCTCTATTCTTTGTGTATAAACACTCAAGGTCTTGGGATTTTTACTAATGCCCACTCCTTTTCTGGATTTCCATCTCTTATGAATGTTTGAGTGTTTTAAAAGGTGTGAGGCAATTTGATACAATAAAAAGAACATTGAATCCAGAGCCAGAGAACCCGGGTTCAAATTCTGAGTTCTGCCACCTGTTTGATCTTAAGCAAATTATTTAACTTCTCTTGACCTCAGATTTTCATCTGCAAAATGTGAGGTTTGAACAAGAAGGGTCTGAAGTACCAATATGATGCTAATTCTTTCTCTGGACTTTTACTCATGGAGTATTCATGTAGTATAAAGAATGCCTGTCATCCTCCCCCATATCCAAGTCCCATTCATCATTCAAAGTCCTTCCCCAGTGGTCTCATGACCACCCCAGTCACAAAGATCTCTCCCTCTTATACATTTCTATATCTCAAAATTGCTGCTTTGTATAAACTGTTTTAAGACTTCATTGAATCATTATTTAACTTATCCATCTTGTCTCCTCAATTAAATTTCAGAGTACTTGAGAGCAGGGTCCCTGTCAGGGTTTGTTTTGTCTTGTTTTGCATTCCCCATCATGTTAACACAATGTTAAGCATGGATTATGGGTTCAAAGAGCTTTCACTGGATAGAAGACTCAAGGAATAGATGGATGGATGAATAGATAGATGGATGGATGTGTGGCTGCTTAGATGCATGGATGGGTGAATGGATGGATAGATAACTGGATGGAAGGGCAGATGGGTAGATGGGTGGATGGATGGATGAATGGATGCATGCATGGGTGGGCAAACAAATGGAGACACAGATGGACTAAATAATGAATGGATGGATGGATGGACAGTTAGATGGTCAGATGGATGGATGGCTGTTAGAGTGCAAAATCATACAGTTGGCTCCTCTATACCTCTCTCAACAACTAATTACTCAACTTTTACTGCAAGACCTCTAATAAAAAGGAACCCACTGCCTCCTGAAATAGCCTACTCCTCTTTTAGACAGTTTCAGTTATTAGGAAATTCTGATTCTGCCTTCAGAGATCAAGCAGAACAAGTCTAATCCTTTATCTATGAATTAGCTTTTTAAATATTTTATGATATCTATTATGTGACACAGGTAGACTGATGAACGGATTATTGGATTGATGGAGAAATGGAGGAAGGGAAGGAGGGAAAGAGGGATGGATAGATGAACATGTGGGGGAGAGATGGATAGTAAGACAGATTGAAAATTTGAAGTCTAGATGAATAGGATAAAGAAGTAAGATTAGAATATCAATTTCTAAATAGTTTTCTCTCCCTTTTTTTTCTTAGCTGCTGTTGACTATCTGGCAAAGAACGTGAGCCTGTCTACACAGCGTCGGATGAAGTTGGGAGAGCACTCAGCTGTGCTGGGGCTCCTGCCTGTAGAAACGGGTCAAGCATACTAAAACCCTAAGGCCCCTCTCCCAGATCCTTGACTCCTGTATCCCCACTATCCCACCAGCCTTTCCTATACTTATCCCTGTGCCTCTCTCACCCCAAGTCCTAAACCATTCCCCTAGATCTACTGATGCATTATCTGAGGAAGTGGGACCGATAAGCTCCGGTCTCTTCCCATGTCATCGTTCTCTGGCAAACATCTGTGATGGTCGACCACAAAGACACAATTTCAGTCTCTCCTCCAGCATCTCCCTCTGCCTCCTGATCCCAATCCTAATCCCACCTGGATTACTGGACTGATTTAACCCCCTGCCTCCAACCTCAACCTTTGCTTTAAGCAATGGGTAGAACCCAAGCTGAATTATGACTTCTATAAGAAATCTCTCTTATTCAAGGCCCTTCTCTTCACTTCAAATGTATAGACTTTATGAATGCTTCCCCTCACAGAGGATTCAGCAGGCAAGATAGCTCCAAAGGGATAGGATCCTGGAGCTCTTGATGTGGTAGAAAGAACACTAGATTTGGAGTCAGAGGGACACTGCCACTTCTGATCTATGTGATTTTGGTTAAGTGATTTCTGATCTCTGAATCTCAGTTTCATCATCTGGAAAGTGAAGAACCAAGACTTGATGACCTCTAAGGTCCCCTTCTAGTTCCCAATCCTGTGAACCTTTGTACCCACATTAGAGTAAGGGGGTAGTTGGGTGACTGTCCCCAAGGTGGCATCCTGCCATAAAAATAGTTTGACCAGGAAGGCTTTGGGGGTGAAGGGAGAAGGCACCCAGATCCCAACTGGACTTAAGCTGATGACCCATGTGAACAAATAGGACAAAACCCAAATCCTTGAAGCCTTCCAACAATAGGACTTTGGCAGAGAGGTTAGAATGGACTAAGGGGTGGCACTGCCCAGTTCAGGAAGGAGACCTGAGCTGGTTATGGCTGCCATGGGATCTGGGGCGTGCTCTGTGCAGGGGCAGGTGGTAGGGAGGCCAAGGAGAGACTTTGAGCTTAAAGGAAATGCCTTTGGAAACTTCAGTGGGCTTGCATTTCTGCCACCCAGAGTCCCACAGGGGCAGATGAGGCAAGTTTTGACATACCAGAGAGGGCAAAGGTCCTAACCGATCAGAAAATGAAAGGCACTTAGAAAAGTAGGACCTTAGCCAAGTCCCTGGTACTTGGAGTCACTGTACCTGGAGAGTAGGAGGGTAAGGGCTCTGCTTTGAAGCTCTGACCTCCTAGTGCTGTCCTTTCCCAAAGCTGATTTGCTGATTTCTCTGAGACATCATCAGACACAAAGAGCACTTCGGCAAAGGGGAGCATGTCATGCTTTGTTTAGGCCAGACCAGACTTGAGTAAGTGACCAGCTGGGCAGGTGCACAAATACGGGAGGCCAAGAAGAAAACTCTGGGTTTTAGACTGGTCTCCCTTCTTCTGGGGGTGGGGCAAGGAAGTGGAGAGGGGGTGGGCAGATGAGAAAATACTTTCCTTTGTCACGATTGACTCCGTCCAATGAGCTTACTTGAGGTCACCCTTGTAGCTGAAGCCCCAATCCTCAGCAGACCTCATCAGTCACATTTCAGCAGGAGCCTGCTTCTTTCCCCTTCTTTTGCTCTCTTGATTCCCATCAAGAGCTGCCTGTGGGGTTTGCCCTACCAAGAAAGCTTAGCAGGCATGAATGGGGCCTCTGACATGATTAAAAAGCCCTACAAAAGGGATTTTCAAAACTCATGAACTCCTCAGCAGTCATACCAAGGCCTTTCCTTTCCCGTGTTTTTTGGTAAATGAATAGTGGCCACCTGCTCCCTGAAGAAATCATCTCGTAACATTTCAGTGGGAAGGGGATGGGGTCCCTACCCCTTCCTGAAGCAACAATTCCCAGTGCGAAGACAGTGGGAAGCCTAAAAGTTGCCTATTCAGACACGTGGGCATCTCTGCCCAGGCACCCCTGGGTACGTGTCAGGTCCATCGTAGCCAGAGCTGTGTTTTGAGACCATCGGAGCTAGACTGAAGCAAGGCCGGCATCGATGACCCAGGATTCTCCTGGCCTCTAAGGATTGCTTCCTCCTGCCTTCAAGGAACTTCTAAAAGTTCTCCCTGCTCGCTCCCTGTTCCTTTAAAAGTTATAACCTGGGGAGTAAGTTTAAGGTTCCTGACTTCTACTGGCTCTTTCTGGCATCATCCCCAGCTGCATCACCATTTTTAGCTTTCATTTTTTCCTCTATCCTTCATTTTCTATCATAATCTTCACCGACTTGGACATAGAAATCTGAGCTCTGGCTCTGGCTCTGCTGTGGGATCTGGAGCAAATCACTCAACTTCTCTGAAACTGATGCTCAGAGTTACCAAATTGCTCTGAGGCTCAGTTTCTTTATCTGTAAAGAGAAAACATTGGTTCAAATGATCCTTAAGGTCCCTTCTAGCTTTCAATCCGATCCTCTGATCTCCAGCTGTAAAATGGAGACAATAACACTTGTTCTACCTACCTCACAGGGATGTTGTGAGGAAAGCGCTTTATAAACCCTGCAGCTCTGTAGACATGAAAGTTATTTCCTCATCATTTTTAATCATCATGTCATCTTCATTATCAACTTGCCAGGAGGCCCCATCATGATATTCAGAAGGATTGGGCCCATGTTGTCTTGGATGATCATCAGGATGATGAGAAGCTTCCCGGTTCCTCTTCTCCAGAGTCCTTTCTCTTCTTCCTTGTTAAGTGAGAAGTTCCCAGCCAAGAGATCCTACCAAAATACAGACTTCAGGCAATTCCTGGGAAGTCAGAGGAAAGACAGGAAGAGCACTGCTGTGGTTATTTCCACCATGATAAACAGCAACTGTCTTCCTAACTTCAGACTTGGAGTTTGACCTAGGAGTATCACCAGGATGGCTGGATACAGTCAGATAGATCACTCCTTTGAGGGTCAGATGTCACAGGGAGACTCTAGGCCTAGAAGAGAACCAGCCTTTGACATCCCCAGTGATGTCTTTTTTTCTTCAAGTCCTGGGGAGAAGAAGATGCTGCATCTTTCCAGGATTTACTAACTGCTACAACCAGAAGGTCCTTCCTTCAGCCTAACTTTGGTCTTCAGAGACATTTCCTGACCAAGCATTCCTTCTATTAGAGGTTGCATTCTGCTGATGGTTTGGTGATGTTTACAGAGACCACTTCTGACCCATTCCTTTGTGTGTTTTCTCAGAAACATGGTAACTGAAACTTCCCCAGCTCCAGTCTTCAAGAGGTAACATTCCATGACCAGGACCAACTCACTTCCCCACAAATCCTCTTCCCAGACTTGAAACAGAATGCCCCATACATAAAGCATCTCCAGATCCCAGATAAGCTATTTCTCAGTGAACTCAACTCCCTCTGGGCTCCCCAAATCTCCTCTCATGGGGACAAAAGACATATCCCCTTCCGCCCTTTCTTGTTGACTCCCCATCTGGTGTTTCACCATGCCCTGTGTATGTATATCTGTTTGGAAGGGGGGAAGGAAGAACTGGGAATCCCTTCTATGTAAACTGGTCCCTCATATTAGCGGGCAGCCTTCTCACTAGAGAGGATGAGAGGTAAGAAACCTCAAAAGATCGGAGATGAGCAGTCAAGCAGGTTCATTGAAGTCTTATCATGAAGGCATGCATTCCAGGTGGTTTGGAAAATCCCAAAGGCCACCCTCTCCAACTATCACTGTAAATAGAGTCTTTAGAGAAATAAGAAACTTACTTATCCCTGTCTGATTGCAACTAGCTATTTACCCTTCCTCGGAGGTCGCCCCTCTGAGGCTCATTGTACATTAGCTCGAAACTTGGTGATGTGCTGTTTGTTTATAGGATGTTTTTGTTGTTTTGTTTTTGTTTTGTTTTTGATACTGAAAAGACAACCCTCCTTACCCCCTCCCCCTCACCCCACAGTGAGTTACGTGCTAGTACCACGGGGCCACCTGTAGAGATCTGCATATTGTATGTTTGAAAAGATACATTCCAGGATCCGTTGGGATTCATCCTGTTCCCTTCCTCTGATTTTCCTCCCTTGCTACGAAAAAAAGAAAGAAAAAAGAAAAAGACATTCATATGTGAAGAACTGAGAACCAGGCACTGTTTGCTTGCTTTAAAAAAAAATGCCCATTTGTTTATTCCCCTGTTCTCTTCCCTCACCAGAGAAACCTAATGGGACCAGAGGAAACGGGGAAACAGAGGTGGGATGGAGAGGGGGGGCAAGAGAAAGACAAATTGGACAGATTCGCCCGGAAGAAGAAATGAGAAGGTTGGTTTGGGGCAGAGGTCCAGGACTGGACGGGATCTGGGTGACAGACACCCCGTCTGACTGCAGTACCAGCCGCCACAAAATGGGCCACCCGTGCTGTGACCCTTGAAAACCTCTCTGCCCCCAGAAATCTTCAGCATCATGTTTTGATGACTCAAGGATGCTCTCCAGGCTCTCTCTCTTGGGACGCTACTCTCTCCCTCCCCCCATGTTTTGGACATTCTGGGGAATAGAGACATCTCCTCTCTGCCCACCCTTAGGGGTGCTGGGCCAAGACCAAATTGAGGGGGAGGGGGAACCCCAGCCACCTCCTATCCACAGTGGCACCTCGCTGCTCAGAGACATTGTGTATTTAATGCTTCTAACACAGCCACCTCCCCCACCCGGGACGTATCCGCTAGTGACATAGAACATTCCTTCTTGCTAGAATCTGCGAAATCATTTGCTTCTGTGTTTGAGTCATAACCATTTCCCTACATGTGAGAGCGAGTCCGTGTGTGCACGTGTGCGCGAGAGGCGTGCAGGAAGTGTGTCCAGGAGAGCGCGTGTTTAAATATAATCGCACCATAATTTATTCAGCTATATGGAGTAGTAGACTAGTAAGAGAAGCTGCCGGTTGCTTTCCTACCTGCTGCCTGTAGGTGTTTCCTTGTAACTCAGGCATAACTGTTATACATTAAAAAAAATAATAAATTAAAAGCCACTTTGAAGGCTTGGGGTCTTTAATGCCGTCTTACAACATGACTACAAATAAATGTATGTGTGTGTGTGTGTGTGTGTGTGTGTGTGTGAGAGAGAGAGAGAGAGAGAGAGAGAGAGAGAGAGAGAGAGAGAGAGAGAGAGAGACAGAGAGAGAGAGAGACAGAGAGACAGAGACAGAGAGAGAAGGAGGAAAGAAAGAAAGAGAGAGGGAGGGAGAGAAGGAGGGAAAGGAAAGGAAAGGAAAGGAAAGGAAAGGAAAGGAAAGGAAAGGAAAGGAAAGGAAAGGAAAGGAAAGGAAAGGAAAGGAAAGGAAAGGAAAGGAAAGGAAAGGAAAGGAAAGGAAAGGAAAGGAAAGGAAAGGAAAGGAAAGGAAAGGAAAGGAAAGGAAAGGAAAGGAGGGAGGGGAAAAAAGAGAAAGAGAGAAAGAAAGAAAAAAGAAAGAAAGAAAAAAGAATGAAAGGAAGGAAGGAAGAGACAGAGAGAGAGAAGGAGAAAAGAAAGAAAGGGAAGGAGGGAAAGGAAAGGAAAAGAAGGAAAGGAGGGAGGGAAAAAGAGAAAGTGAAATAAAGAAAAAGAAAGAAAAAAGAACGAAAGGAAGGGAGAGAGAGAGAGATAGAGAGAGAGAAAGAGAGAGAGAGAGAGAGAGAGAGAGAGAGAGAGAGAGAGAGAGAGAGAGAGAGAGAGAGAGAGAGAGAGAGAAAGGAAGGAAGGAAGGAAGGAAGGAAGCAAAAAAAAGGAAGGAGGGACAACTACGGAAAGTACACAGCGCTGAGTTGAGCTCTGGAGAAACACATACAAATTAAAAAAAAAAAAAGTTCCTGCCCCTCAAGGAGCTTACATTCTAATGGAGAAAGTCAACACACAAAAAGGACTTGGAAAAGAGATTCTAAAAGTAACATCTCTCTGATGCCCAGACTTTCCCTCCCACTGCTAGGCTGGGGGGCAATTTACACCAATTACAAATAGAAGTGATTACAAAATATAAACAAAGTGAATACAAAGTTCTTTTTCCAGGGAGAGTGTGCTAATAACTGGAGAAATCAGGAAGGCCTTTGTGGAGAAAGTGAACGTTTCTTGGAAGAATCTAGAGATTCTGCTAAAAGGAGATCAGCAGGGACATTCATTAAGACCTCACTCTTCTGGCCACTGGTACAGAAGCAGCATCAGGTCTTTCCAGCACACAGCCCTAAAACAGGAAGGGAACAGGGGGAAAGCCCACTGGGTTCCTTCCTTGTGAAGTTGCTGAACTAAAGTCTAATTCTGAGATGCTCATTCTCACTTAGTATTCCATCATAAATGGGTGGAGAGGATTTTAGGGGCCAACATAAATCATCGAGAAATGACAGCACCCTGGCAGGGGCAGAGGAAACAGATGTACTCAAAGGCAGATGTAGACCTGTGCCGGGGCTTGGGGCACAGAATAATAATAAATGTTTATAAATATGGCCTTGAGCTTTCCAGAAAAGGTTGCCATATTCCTCTATTTAATAGTTTTTGAGAAGGCAGGACAAGTATAAGAGATTTTTTAAAAATATCTTCCATCAAACCTGGTTTTTAAAAAAGAAAGTTTTGTCTCTTGTATGGGATTCACTTCTGTGGATCAGTTTAGGCTCTGTTGATATAGAATACATGCATACATTGGGGGGAGAAGAGGAAATACAAGGGAACCTGTTATACTTTTTCTTATTGGGAGGAGGGACTCCAGGAAAAAAAAGAAAAAGAAAAAGAAAGAAAGAAAAGACTAACTGGTATGGGAAAAGTTCATTCATTGACTCTGGGCTAATCCTCAACAAAAGTCAGAGGGCTTCATAGTACTGATCACTGGAAAGCATCTTCTCCAGAAAAGATCTCCACTAAAAACCAATGTGCCCCATATCCTGCCATTCTGGCTGAGTTCTTTTGGGTTTCTCTCTAGGCAAATATTGTTATCTCATTAAATTGATTCACATTAAGAAGTTAATGACTTATCCAATACTGGCAAGGGATCTATGAGAAAAGAAAAGATAAAATTGGGAGTAGAGAAAGTAATGGGCCTTCTAGACAAAATCAGCCCATTGACTCTTTTCCTAGGCCCTTTCAAGCTCTGACATTCTAGGTTCTGAGTCCCCTTTCGTTGTAACATTACCTGTTCTAAGGGCCCTGAAATTCTATATCAGAAGAACCCTCCCAGCTCTGATATTCTCTGTTTTAAGGGTCCTCTCAACTGTAATATTCTATACTTTAAGGTGCCTCCCAGCTCTGATAGCCTGGGTTCTAAGGACCCTTCCAGCTCTGACATTCTGGGTTCTAAGCACCCTCCCAGCTCTGACCTCCTGGGTTCTAAGGGCCCTCCCAGCTCTGACCTCCCGGGTTCTAAGGACCCTCCCAGCTCTGACCTCCTGGGTTCTAAGGCCCCTCCCAGCTCTGACCTCCCGGGTTCTAAGGACCCTCCCAGCTCTGACCTCCTGGGTTCTAAGGGCCCTCCCAGCTCTGACATTCTGGGTTCTAAGGACCCTCCCAGCTCTGACATCCCATGTTCTAAGGGCCCTCCCAGCTCTGACATTCTGGGTTCTAAGGACCCTCCCAGCTCTGACATCCCATGTTCTAAGGGCCCTCCCAGCTCTGACATTCTGGGTTCTAAGGACCCTCCCAGCTCTGACATCCCATGTTCTAAGGGCCCTCCCAGCTCTGACATTCTGGGTTCTAAGGGCCCTCCCAGCTCTGACATCCTGGGTTCTAAGGGCCCTCCCAGCTCTGACCTCCTGGGTTCTAAGGGCCCTCCCAGCTCTGACCTCCTGGGTTCTAAGGGCCCTCCCAGCTCTGATCTCCTGGATTCTAAGGGCCCTCCCAGCTCTGATCTCCTGGGTTCTAAGGGCCCTCCCAGCTCTGATCTCCTGGGTTCTAAGGGCCCTCCCAGCTCTGACATCCTGGGTTCTAAGGGCCCTCCCAGCTCTGACATTCTATATTCTAAGGCTCTGATATTTTACATTTTGAGCTCTCGAAGAGCACTAACATTCTATGTTTTTAGGCACATCATATGTCACAGCTGGGACATTCCATGCCCCAATCTATTTTCTGAGATCCCTTCCCCCCCTTTTTAAAACAACTTCTATTCCATCACTGTTGCATAAAATTCAGGACAATTTCAGCAAGTTCTGGAAAACACTGAGTTTTTGCCCCTTTCCTTAGGGCACTCAGATCCAGAACAGCTGCCTGAAAATAGAGGAGGTGATCCCATCTCCCCTCCAGTCAGTCAGAGCAAAGAAGTAGCAGATTGCAAGCTGGAAAAGAGCCCAGGGGGGAGCACATTCCACTTCCCCAGTGGAATTTCTGGAGGGCTGTTGAAAACATTCACCAAGCTGGCTTTTGAGAACCACACAGAAATGCACCCTCTAACAGCTGCTTTTAAGAAAGGTGCCAGTCCCTGAAGCTTAGAGGGAAGGTTGGGGGGGGTCGGGAGAGAGAGAGCATCTGGGGGCTGCTAGAACTGCTACTCTAGCAGCTTAGCCTGGCCAGAAATCCAGATGGGGGCTTTTCCATGACCAGGAGCAATGGGGGCTATGATGCTCATAAACTCTGAGCCCTTCATGGAGATTAAAAGTTTGGTTTGAGTCATCTTCATGAGTTAAAAAAAAAAGGGGGGGTTGGAGCAAGGGTTGGGATTAGGGTTAGGCTCTGGTATAGAATTAGGCTAAAGTTACAACATAGGTGAGAATTAAGGAGCAGAGTCTGGGTAATTAATGTAGGGAGGAAATTTAGGATAGAGGAGAGACTGAGGATTAGACATTGGGTTAGTGTTACTTTTAGGATTAGTGGAAGGTTTAGGATTGGATTTCAGATTGTGTAAAGTGTTGGGATTTAGGATTTGGAGATTACAAGGTAGCTAGACTAAGGAATTCACAGTGCTTAGAGCTAGAGGAGCTGTCTGTGTCCCAACTCTTTGGATTCTTAGCTGTGGGACCTTAGTCATCCCTCACCTCTCTGAGATGTTTTCTCTTATGTTAAGTGACAGGCGTCAGTTAGATGGTCTTTAAAGTTCCTTCCCATTCTCCTTTATTTAGTTCTATAAAGTTCCCTTGAGACCATCTAGTCCAACCCTTTTATTTGAAAGATGAGGTAAATGAGATTCAGAGAAGCAGAATATCTTGCCTGAAGTCACACAGCTTGTCAACAACTGAGCTGAATTAGAAGTCCCTGTACTGCCTAGACATTGCTAAGCTTGGACTAGGGAGATCTAAAGCTTCCTTCTTCCTCTAGAATTTAGAAACTGTTTTACTTCACATAAGTCACCTCATCTTTCCTCAATTTTTTCATATCATTTAACATCTTCTACTTTAGAGATGAGAAAACTAAAGCCCAGAAAAGGAAGGGTACAATGTCATAAACTTCTATTAGGAGACTCAGGAATTGGAATCCAAATCTTCTGATGCTTTTTCCTATCTCATGCTACCTGATATTTGTCAAATGGGCTAAGATTGTTTTTTATTGTGCCACCTGCTTCAGAGCAAAAGCAACTGGGTTTTTATTGGGGGAGAGGGAGAATCACATTTCATTGGTTTAGGGAGCTCTGCATCAACACAGATTAGTACTTTCTCTGAAATTTCTAGTCTTAGAGAATTTCTTTTTTTTTTTTCTTTTTCTTTTCTTTTCTTTCTTTTTTTTTCCTGAGGCAATTGGGGTTAAGTGACTTGCCCAGGGTAAGTGTTTAAATGTCTGAGGTCAGATTTGAACTCAGGTCTTCCTGACTTCAAGGCTGGTACTCTATCCACTGTACCACCTAGCTTCCCCTCTTAGAGAATTTCTTGAGGTACCAAGGTATTAAGTGAGTTGCTTGGGATCACACAACTAGATTATGTCAGAGATGGATCTTGAACTTTCTGATCATGAGGCTCGTTCTCCATTCATGATAATAGCTGCTGCTTGAGTTTATTTTGGGATCAACCTTAGCATAAGGATTGAAACAGGATTCAGATTAAGATTAGATGGTACAATGGATAGAGTGCCGGAGCAAAGTCAGAAAGACTCATCTAACCTCAGATACTTACTAGGTGTGTGATTTTGGGCAAGTCACTTATCCCTGTTTGCCTCAGTTTCCTCATCTGTCAACTGGAGAAGGAAATGGTACACCGTGCCTGTATCTCTGCCAAGAAAATCCCAAATGGGATCAGAAAGAATTAGACATGACTAAACAGCAGCAACAACACAGATTAGAATTAAAATTCTTATTAGGGTTAACTCCATTTTACAAATCCGAAAAATGAGTTATGCAGGATTTTGCACTATGATTAACTGGGCAAGGTAATCAAACTGAGTGATTTTTCAAACAATTGTCTGATCAATTATCTGAAATGGATGCTACATCAAGTGTCAGCCAGGGAGACTTATGGATAAAGAATTGGGAAGACTGAGTTCAAGGTCTGCCTCTCAGACTCACTGGTTTTGTGATCTGGAGGCAAATAACTTACCTTCTCAATGTCTTAAGCAGAACTCCTAAGACTATATACTAAAGACAAAGTATTGTCCCACTTGTGGAGAGAGTTTACTCACTTGGGACCTCCCTATATGAATGACACCACAAGTTCTAGTTCCCTATTCCTATTATTGATGAAGATGAAAAGCATCAGTATATTTGGTCACAAACATTTTCACAAAATGGAGATGTTTTCATTTCTTGGTTATCTCCAGAATGAAGATGAGGGAAGGAAAGGAAGCTCTATTTGATGTAGTTAAAAGTAATAAGAGAAAGTGTCTAAGAAAGGTCAGGCTCAGCCTACCCTTGTCCAGGAAAAAAAAAGTAACGGCTCCTAGAAATTACAACATGTCAGAGATGGGAGGGCCCTCAGAACATTGAATGTAAGAAATGGAATGAATATTAGGAATAGAATGGGATGGGGTGGAGCCAAGATGGCAAAGTATAGGCAGGAACTCATCTAAATTCTCCCAAGTTACCCTCCAAACAACTTTAAAATAATTCCTCAGATGAATTCTAGAGTGTCAGAACCAACAAGAAATTGGGTTGAAACAATTTTCCATCTCAAGAGAGTTTAGAAGGTGGACAGGAAAAGTCTATCTCACTGGGATGGTACAATGCAGTACAGCACAGGCAATACCTCACAAGGCCAGCAGCTGGATTGGGGCGGGGAAGTGAGGGAAGAGATAACTAGTCAACAGGAGCTTATAGGGGAATCCTTTGGGGACACTGGGGGCAGAACTCTGTTGCATTGTCCATATATACAGTTCCAGGTTATAGTCCCAGAGCAAGGAGAAACACTGGCACATTAAAGCAAGTAGCTCTAGGGGAATGAGGACGCTGATCATGGCTTCAGGGTAGAAAAGAGCACAAGACAGGGAAGTAGGGACCATGCCTCTCTTTAGATTATACCACCTTAGAAAAACTAAAAGCTTACAAACCTTCTCCCCCCAGAACTAGCTCTAAAAACAGCAACACAAAAAATCTGAAACTTGGGACACTGCATTTTTCACCCCAGAACCAGAGCCCAATTTTAATATATAGTTGAGTCAAGAACTAGGCTGGAAAAATGAGCAAACAAATAAAAAGAACATAAGCATAGAAAGTCAGTATGGTGACAAGAAAGATAAAAACACAAACTCAAAGAAAGACAAAACAGTTATATGCAAAGCCTCAAAGGAAAAATAAGAACTGGCCACAAACCCAAAAAAGAATTCCTAGAGATCTCAAAAAGAATTTTAAAAATCAAATAAGAGAAGTAGAAGAGGAAATTGGGAAAAGAAAAGAGAATAATGCCAGGAAAAAATATTTAAATAGTCAATAGCTTGGTAAAGGGGGCACAAAAATATTGAAGAAAATAACTCTTTGAAAAACAGAATTGGTCAAATGGTAGAAGTGACACAAAACCCACTGAATAGAAAAACTCCTTAAAAAACAGAAATAGCCAAACTGGGGAGGATGGGGCACAAAAGGTCACTGAAGAAAATAATTCTTCAAAAAGTAGAATTGGGCAAGTGGAAGCTTCATAACTCCAGAAAACACCAAGAAACAATAAAGCAAAATCAAAATAATGAAAAATAGAAGACAATGTTGACTATCTCATTGGAAAAAACAAATTACATGGAAAATAGATTGAGGAAAACCATTTAAGAATTATTAGACTAAAAAAAAAGAATTATTAGACTACTTGAAGGTCTTGATAAAAAAAAAAAAAGAGTCTGGACAGCATCTCTCACAAAGTTATCAGGAAGAACTGCTTTGATGTCCTAGAAACAGAAAGTAAAAGAGAAATTGAAAGAACTTACTGATTGCTTTCTAAGAGAGATCCAAAAATGAAAACTTCAATGAATATTATAGCCAAATTCCAGAACTCTCCAGTTAAGGACAAAATATTGCAAGCAGTCGAAATAATTCAAATATCATGACAGGGCAACATAAGGGTTAGCAGCTTCTATTTTAAAGAAGTAGAGGGCTTAAAATGTGATATTCCAAAGAGGAAGGGAATTAGGGTTAAAATAAAAAAAATTAACTAATCAGGAAAACTGAATGGAATGCTTCAAAGGGGAAGATGGATATTCAAGAAATAGAGAAAATATTTCCAATATTCCTGATGGAAAGACCAGAGCTGAAAAAAATTGATTTTCAAATCAAGATTCAAGAGGTAAACAAGAAAGGGAAATCATAAGGGATTCAAGGTTAAACTGCTTACATTCCTCCATGAAAAGCCGTTACTTGCAACTCCAAAGAATTTTATAATTATTATGGCAGTCTGACGTGATTACATAAACAAAGGGCACTGATATGAGTTGATTGTAATGAGGTGGTTTTTTTAAAAATAACATTAAGTGCTGAGAAAAAGAAATATACTAGGAGAAGAAGAAAAAGAGAGGCAGAATGGAATAAATTGTCTCACATAAAGAAATCAGAAAAAGAAGATCTTTGCAGTAGAGGATGGAGGGGGTGGCAGGCAACACTGGAACCTTACTGTTATTGAAATTAAAGTGGTAATAGCAAGCACACTCAATTGTGTATAGACATTTATCTTACCCTACAAGGATATAAAAGGAGAAGGGAATAAGAGGCAGGGGAAACTAATAGACTGGAGGGCAGATTGGGAGAGGTGGTATCAGAAGTTAAACATTTGAGGAGAAACAGGGTGAAGACATAGGCAAGAGCAAACAGGGGAAAGAAAATAGGATGAAGAGAACTACAGTTAGTAATCATAACTGTGAATTTGAATGGGGTAAACTCAACCATAAAATAGAAGCAAATACCAGAGTAGATTAAAAAACAGGATTTGACAATATAATGTTTACAAGGAACACACTGAAAGCAAAGTAAAAGTAATGGTTTGGAGCAGAATCTATTATGTTTCAGCTAAAGTAAAACAAACAAGAGTAGTTACACGATTTCAGACAAATCAGAAGCAATACCCAACATAATTAAAAGAGATAAGCAGGGAAACTACATGCACCAAATAGTATAGCATTCAAATTCTTAAAGAAAAAATTAATTGAGTTATAGGAGGGAATGGATAGTAACATTATATTAGTGGGTGACCTCAACATTCTCCTCTCAAAACTAGATAAATCTAGCAAGAAAGAAAGAAGGGAAGGAAGGAAGGAAGGAAGGAAGGAAGGAAGGAAGGAAGGAAGGAAGGAAGGAAGGAAGGAAGGAAGGAAGGAAGGAAGGAAGGAAGGAAGGAAGGAAGGAAGGAAGGAAGGAAGGAAGGAAGGAAGTTAAGGAGATGAATAGAATTTTAGAAAAAAATAAATATAATAGCTTTCTGGAGAAAATTGAATGAAAATAGAAATTAATATACTCTTTTTACTCAGGAGTATATGGCACCTACACAAAAAATTAACCATGGAGTTGGTTGTAAAAACCTCACAACCAAATATAGAAAAGCATAAATATTAAATACATCATTTAAAAATTATAATACAATAAAAATTACATTCAATAAAGAGCTGTGGAAACAGTAAATTTCCAATGAAATTAAATAATCTAATTCTAAAGAACAAAGATCAAATTATAAAAACAATAATTTATTTTTATTTTTATTTTTTCTTACTTAATTGTATTTTTTCCAATTACACAAAAGATTCACTTTTATGAGATTTGAGTTCCAATTTTTTTCTCCTTCCCTCATTCTCCTCTACCCTCCCCAAGACAGCAAATCATATGATATAGGTTATAAATGTACAATCATCTTAAACATATTTTCACATTAGTCATGTTGTGAAAGAAGAATCAGAACAGAAGTAGAAAACCATAAGAAATAAAAAAAGTGAAAATAGTTTGCTTCAATTTGCATTCAGACTCCATAATTCTTTCTTTGGATATGGATAGCATTTTCCATCACAGTCTTTTGGAATTGGCTTAGATCATTGCATTGCTGTGAAGAGCAAAATTGATTACTATTGCACAAGGCTGCTGTCTGTTATTATGTACAGTGTTCAGTTCTGCTCACTTCTGCATGTAATGTTCATGTAAGTCTTCTCAGATTTTTCTGAAATCTGCCTGCTCATCATTTCTTATATTACATTCATATATTCACAATTTGTTCAGCCATTCTCCAATTGATGGGCATCCTCTCAATTTCCAGTTCCTTGCCATCACAAAAAGAGCTGTTAGAAATATTTTTTGTACATGTGGGGATTTTTGCCTTTGGGATACAGATCTAGCAGTGATATTGCTGGATCAAAGGGAATGCACAATTCCATAGTTCTTTGGGCATAGTTCCAAATTGCTCTCCAGAATGGTTGGATCAGTTCACAACTCCACCAACTATGTATTAGTGTTTCAGTTTTCCCACATCCTCTCCAATACTTATCATTTTCCTTTTCTTTCATATTAGCCTATCTGATAGATGAGAGATGATACATCAAAGTTGTTTTAATTTGAATTTCTCTAATCAATAGTGACAAATTTCCTCAAAAAGAATGACAATATGCCAAAATTTATGGGATGTAACCAAAATAGGATTTAGGGAAAAGTTTACATTCTAAACTCTCACATCAATAAAGATAGATAAAGAGCAGATCAATGTAATCAATCAATGAGTCTGTAACTAAAAATAAACTAGAAAAAAATAAATTTTAAATCCCCAATTAAACATCAAAATAGGAATCTTGAAAATCAAAGAAGAGATTAATGAAATTGGAAGTAAGAAAATCATTTAAATAATAAATAAAAGTAAGAGCTGGTTTTATGAGGAAAGAAACACCAATAAAATGGATAAACCATTGGTTCATATGATTTAAAAAGAAAAGAAGAAAACCAAATTAGCAATGTCAAAAATGAAAAGAGTGACTTCACCACCATGAAGAGGCAATTAATTATTAGGAGTTATTTTGTTCTATATGTCATTATACCTAATGATCTGAGTAAAACAGATGAATATTTTACAGAAATATAAACCAACCAAATTAACAGGAGGAAATACAATGCTTAAATAATTTTACCATAGAAAAAATATTGAATAAGCCATCAATGAGCTCCCTGAGAAGAAAATCTCCAGGACCAGATGAATTCACAAGCAAATTTTACCAAACATTTAAAAAACAATTAATTCCAAACACTACATAAATTATTTGGAAAAATAGAATCAGAGTTCTACAAAATTCCTTTCACAAGAAGTGTTGATACCTAAACTAGGAAGAGTAAAAACAAACAATATTATAAACTATTTTCCCTAATGAAAATTCTGTGATTTAATTATGCAATTTAATTGATGCAAAAGTTTTAAATAAAATGCTAGTAAGGAGATTATACTAGTAAACCACAAAGATCATGCGCTATGACCAGGTAGAATTTATATGAGGAATTCAAGTCTGGTTTAATATTAGGAACAATAGGAGAGATGAAAGGATGTAAAGAGGGAAAGAATTTAGAATTTAAAAAAATTTAAATGATTATTAAACATGCTTTTAATGTTATTGGAGAAAATAGTATGCAAACAAAACAAAAGAAAAATTGGGACACCAGTGCAATGTTGGTGAAGTTGTGAACTGATCCAACTATTCTGTAGAGCAATTTGGAACTATGGTCCAAGGACTATGAAATTATGTATGTTTTTTAGCCCAGGCTCTCCTGAGTTCAGAAAAGGTTCTCTATTCACTGTACTACCTAGCTGCCCCATTGCCTTTAATTTAGTAATAGCATTACTGTGTCTGTATTCCAAAGAGATTTTTTGAGAAGAAAAACAAGGCAGGGAGGAGGAATTATATATATAAAAATATTTATAGCAGGTTTTTTTGTAGGGGCAAAGAATTTTAAATTGGGGGGATGCCCATCAATTGGGGAATGACAGAAAGCTTTGGCATATGATTGTGATAGAATACTAATGTGCTATATAAATGATGAGCAGTATGCTTTTAGAAAAACTTGGAAAGACTTACATGAATTGATGCAAAATGAAGTGAGCAGAATCAGGAGAACAATGTCCACAGCAATATTGTATGATGATCCACTGTGACTGATTTAGCTATTCTCAAAAATATAATGATCAAAGATAATTCTGAAGGACTTATAATGAAAAATGCTATCCATCTCCAGACAAAGAACTGGTGAAGTCTGAATGCAGATGAAAGTACTATTTTAAAGCTTTGTTTTTCTTAGGGCTTTTTGTCTGTGTTTTCTTTCACAACATGGCTAATATGGAAATTTGCTTTGCATGACTATGCATATATAACCTATTTCAAATTTCTTGCCTTCTCCATAATGAGGGAAGGGAGGAAAAGAGGGAATTTGCTATTCAAAACTTCAAAATAGGAATCTTTTCTACTTTAACATATTTAACATGTATTGGACTACCTGCCATTTAGGGGAGGGGATAGGAGGAAAGAGGGGAAAAGTTGGAGCAGAAGGTTTTGCAAGGGTCAATGTTGAAAAATTACCCATGCATATGCTTTGTAAATAAAAAGCTATAATAAAATAAGTAAATAAATAAAATAGGAATGTTTAAAATAATTTTATATACGTACTTGAAACAATAAAAGATAATATTATTTTAAAAAAAAGCCATAGAATGGGAAGTCCATAGGATTTCAGAGTTGGGAGGAGCCTTAGAGTACAAAATGTCAGAGAAGGGAGGAATCTTAGAACACAGAATGTCAGAAGTGGGAAGGATCTTAGAACACACACACTTCCTCCCACCTCTAATCTTTTTTGTTCTAACATTCTTTGACGGGCTATATTACAGGCAAGAGAAATTAATATTTTACTGAGACCCAGAGGGCAGAAACAGGAACAAGAGACAGAAGATGAAGGGAAGTAAATGTAAGCTTATATAAGGAAAATGCTTTTAAAGCTTGGAGTGATCCCAAATTGGCACAGGAAGTGGTGAGTTCTTCCTGATTTACTAGTTTGGTTTTGGCTAGATGACCACTTAGATCCTTTCCATCTCTAAAATTCTGTGATTTAATGTTCTAAGTTCCTTCCCAGTTCAGACATTCCATGTCCTAAGTTGCCTTCTCACTCTAACATTTTGGGTTCCAAAGCCTCTCCCAGGTCTGATATTTCTGTTTTAAGGACCCACCCATTTTCTAAGGGCCCTCCCAGCTCTGACCTCCTGGGTTCTAAGGGCCCTCCCAGTTCTGACATCCTGGGTTCTAAGGGCCCTCCCAGCTCTGACCTCCTGGGTTCTAAGGGCCCTCCCAGTTCTGACATCCTGGGTTCTAAGGGCCCTCCCAGCTCTGACATCCTGGGTTCTAAGGGCCCTCCCAGCTCTGACATCTTGTGTTCTAAGGGCCCTCCCAGCTCTGACCTCCTGGGTTCTAAGGGCCCTCCCAGTTCTGACATCCTGGGTTCTAAGGGCCCTCCCAGTTCTGACATCCTGGGTTCTAAGGGCCCTCCCAGCTCTGACCTCCTGGGTTCTAAGGGCCCTCCCAGTTCTGACATCCTGGGTTCTAAGGGCCCTCCCAGCTCTGACCTCCTGGGTTCTAAGGGCCCTCCCAGTTCTGACATCCTGGGTTCTAAGGGCCCTCCCAGCTCTGACATCCTGGGTTCTAAGGGCCCTCCCAGCTCTGACCTCCTGGGTTCTAAGGGCCCTCCCAGTTCTGACATCCTGGGTTCTAAGGGCCCTCCCAGTTCTGACATCCTGGGTTCTAAGGACCCTTCCAATTCTGACATTCTGTTCCCAGCTCTGACATCCTACATTCTAGGGATCCTTCCAGTTCTGATATTCTGAATTCTAAAGCCCCTTTCACTCCTAACATTTCTGTTTCCAGATTTCTCGCAGCTCTAACACTATATCTTTTGACATTCCTTCTAGCACACAGGTTCACAGACCTAAAATCAGAAAGGATCTTAGAGTCCATCTAATCCAACTGCCTCATTTTATGAACAGGCTCAGAGGAATTAAGAATTTTGTCCAGCATCATCTGGGAAGTATCAGTTAGAGCTGAGATTGATATTCTCATCTAGAGCTCCTTCTACACACTGACCTGAGTCCCTAACTTGAGAACAAGTTGAAAACGATAATGTAGAAAAGTTTAGCCATTCCTTCATCCATTCCCTCCAGGCTTCAAGCCCTTTGTCCCATCTCCTGTCCTGGATCCCTGGAATGTCCTTTCCTTCCCACCTAAATCTTAGGTCTTTTAGGTAATCCTATTTTTCTATTTGTCATCCAATTCATGGAATAAACCAAATAAACGCTCATTGATTGATTCATTCACTACTGATGCGGAGAAAATATCCTTTTTCTTCTGAATGAAAATGATTATTCACTTTGGGGAAGAGCCTTGGAAAGGTATCTCCTGAGATCAAGGAGAGTAGCCCTCTTGGCCAATTTTTGCCAGTATAACTAGCAGAGAATAAATAGCCAGCATAGTATAGTATGGAGAGTCTTGCACTTAAAATCAGAAAAATTTGGGTTCAAATTCTGCCTCAGACACTTACTAGCAATGTGACTAGCTAATTTCTCTGGATCTCTGTTTACTTGTAAAATAGGGGTGGGATAGATTCAGTGATCACAAAGATTCCTTCCAGCTCTGAGTCTATGATCCTGGGACAGGGTCTGGTCTTTGACATCAAGCATTGGCCATTAAAATGATCAGGCCCCTTTAGCCAAGGCAACACATGGATAGAAATGACTGGAGTGCTAGGAGCTCCTGGATTCCCATGTGTCAAGGAAGTCTACTTGATCTGACCACCTGAAAGCTTTAACTGACTTGCACATGGATGGAATATGTAGAGTTAGTAGTGCTTTATGCAGTAAGATGAGAATATTGGGATCCTTGGGGCTGAATTAGCAGCAGCCACCCCAACAGTCCCCTAAAGTCTGAGAGCTACCCAGAGTCAATCTGAGCCATGACCTGAGGCAAGTTGAATACTGGGAATTCAGCTGGACTTGTGTTACTCTTCCCATCCCTGAATATGGCCAAAATAAGAACATTGAGGATGAACAATGAATTCATCTTGTAGGTCAATTTCTGGAGGAGCAGAGAGAAGAGAAGAGGAAGGAGGGGAGGGAAGAGAAAGGGGAGAAAGGGAGGGGAGAGGAGAGAAGAAAAAAAAGAAGAGAGAAGGGGAGGGAGAAAGGAGAGAAGAGATGAGGAAGAGAAGGAAAAAAGGAGGAGAGGAGGAGGGACTCTAAAATCAAAGGGACCCAATCAAAGCATTACTTAAAGGAAATGGAGATGTTTGGTATGAAGAAAAGAAGACTAGAAATGATATGATCCTTGCCTTCAAGGGTCTGAACAGCTGGTGTGTGTAAGGAAGGTAAGCCTTTTATACTTCACTGAAGAAGGAAGAACTGTGAAGAGAGACAGATGTTAGCCCAGCGTATGGAAAATTTCACTGATTAGAGCTGTCAATCAATCAACAAGCATTTATTTATTACATTATGAGCAGTCAGCAAGTATTTATTAAGCTCCTACCATGAGCTGTCAATCAACAAGCATTTATTAGGCACTTATTAGAGCTGTCAATCGATAAAAAAGCATTTATTAATCACCTATTGTGTGCCAGACATTCTGCTAAACACTAGCTAAGAAATGGGCCACTCCAGGAGTTCATGGTTTTTTGCTGGTCTTCAAGAGGAAGCTGCACGTACGTGTGCTGGGATTGTTATCCAGGTACAGATTGCACTGTATGGACTCTGGAGTGCCTTTCACACTCAAATGCTATTTCTGACACTTCCTAGCTGTGTGACCTTGGACTTTAAGCCCCTGATCTTGATTTGCTCCAATGACCCTCACAGTTCAGCTGTTGAAACTGGTCCCCAGAAGTGTTGAGTGATTCACCTAGTATCACATAGGGAATGAGATTCAAACTTGGGGCATGGGACAAAGTCAACACGTTTTCCACCTCCATGCTGTTTCCCAAAGGAAAGCTAACATACCCTACAACAGAATCAGGCACCCAACCGGCCTTTGAGATAACTAGAACATGGGGCTGATTTGAATAAGATGAAATATAATAGGGCTAAAAAGAAAAAAAGTTTTAAAAAATGATTTTACAAAGACAAGATAGTAGGAAATATGGTTAGAGAGTTATTTGCCTAAAAAATATCTGGGAGTTTTAGTAGACTATTGGCTCAACTGGGGCAACTAGGTGGCATTTATAGAGCTCTGGTCATGGAATCCAGAGGACCTGAATTCAAATCCAGGCTCAGACATTTACTAGCCGTGTGATTCTGGACAAGTCACTTAACTCTGTTTGCCTCAGTTTCCTCATCTGTAAAATGAGCTGGAGAAGGAAATGGCAAACCACTCACAGTATGTTTGTCAAGAAAACCATTAACTCAATTTGAGTTGAGTCCTCTGGCCAACAGAATTTATCATCTTTCTCCCCAAATCTTCCCTTCTTCCTAACTTTCTATATAGCTTCCAAATAACCCAGATTCAGAACTTCATTCATTTTGGTCTTCTTTCTTCACCTTCTACCAACTATATCTTATCAGTTGCTAAGTCTTGTTACTCCTTTGTCTTAAACTTCTCATAGTTGTCCCTGCACCTGCTGCCCTTGTCCAGGACCCCATCATCTTTCACCTCGCCTATTGTGATAATCTCCTACTTGGTTTTCCTGCCTGATAATTCTTCCCTTTTCAGTTCACTTATAATATGGATGTCCGAAGCAGCTAGGCAGTGCAGTGGATAGAGCACCAGCCCTGAAATCAGAAGGACCTGAGTTCAAATCTGGTCTCAGACACTTAACACTTCCTAGCTGTGTGACCCTGGGCAAGTCACTTAACCCAATTGCCTCACGAAAAAAAAAAAAAAAAAAGCCCAATATTGATGACCAAGTGGTATTCCCAAAGCAACTGCTCAAGAAATTTCAGTGGCTCCCTTTTGCTCAGATCTAAAATAGAAAATCTGTCTGGCTTCAGCTTCCCTCTTCATATCTATCTCTCTCTTCCATCAACTGATATTCTTATAGTTTTCCATTAAATCCTTCAATCTCTTGATGAGTGCCTTTGCACAGGCTGTCCCTCACTCCTTGTAATACCTTCCTTTCCCTCACAGAATTCCCAGCTTCTTTTAAGAATCAGTTCAAGTGCTACCTCCATCATGAAGTTTATCCTCATCTCTCCCAATCACTAGTACCTTTCACATGAAATGAACCACTTTGACTTTGTCTTGTATTTGCAAATTTATATTTATGTTGTTTTCCCTTCCCAATAAAATGAAAGCCTCATGAGGTCAGGAAGGACTTCATTTTGTCTCTCTCTAGAGCTCAAGAAAATACCTGAATCAGGGCAGGCACTTAGTAATTACTTGTTAAACTAATGAGAGGATGGATGGATGGGACTCCAAAAATAGTGTCTTCTTAGGCTATAATAAAGGACCTGTAGTTTTCAGGAGTAAGGAATCTTTTGCCCTGATTAGAACAGCATTTGCTGTATTGTGATCAGTTCTAAGTGCTGCTGTTCAATAGGGATTTTGATTAACCAGATAAAGTCCAAAGGAAGGCAAGAACCAAAATGGGGAAGGGTCTCAAGACCATGCCATGTGGGGATTAATGGAAGGAAGTAGCAATGTTTAACCTGAAGAAAAAATTAGTCTTCAGGGACATGGCACTTGCCTTCAGGTACTGGGAAGGCTGTCATGTGGAAGAAGGATTCAATTTGTTTTGTTTGTCCCAGGGGGCAGAACCAGGGGCAAAAGGTGGAAGTTACCAAGAGGCCAATTTAAGGTTTATATAAGGGGGAAATGTCCTAACCAATTAAGCTGTCCACAAGTAGATGAGCTGCCTTTGGAGGTAGAGAATTCTTTTTTCACTGGAGGTCTCAAAATAGAAATTAAATGTCCACCTCCTGGGTGTGGTGGTGAGGGTATGGATTGGACTAGCTGGCCATCTAGATGATCTTATAATATTAGGACACAGGATGTCAGAGATAAAAGGAACCTTGAATTATGAATTTAGAAGGGCTTTTGAATGTAGAATGTCAGAGTTAGAACATAAAATGTCAGAGAAAAAAGGAACCATAAAACATAGAATGTTCAAGTAGAAAGGATCATAAAACATAGACCATTAGAGCTAGAAAGAACCTTAGAATATTGAATATTAGAGTTGGAAAGGACCTTGGAACACCAGAATGTCAGAGCTTAAAGGGACCTTAGAACATACAATGTTAGAGCTGGAAAGGATTTTAGAACATAGAATGTTAGAGCTGGAAAGGACTTTAGAACATAGAATGCTAAAGTTAGAAGGTACCTTCTGTCAGAGTAGGAAAGAAGTATTTTTAGAATATTGAATTCAGAACTGGGGAAAGCCTCAGAACCTAGAATGGCAGAATCAGGATGCCCTGTTACAATATTAAATCGCAGAGTTGAGTGGGACTTTAGAACTTAAACTACCAGATAGAGAAAAGCCCTTAGAAGAGAGAAGGTCAGAGCTATGAAAGCCCATAATGCTAGAGTTGGAAGGGTCTTGGAGACCGATGGGTGCAACTTCCACATTTAATGGAAAAGAAAACAGAGCTAAAGGGAGAAAGAGGTATGTCCCAATTCAGCTGTCCCTCAGTGGTCCATTTTGTAGGAGGACAGTCTTGTCCACCACTCACTCTATGCTACTTCCTTCATCCATGCCATTTGTGATTTTTTCATAGGAGCCAGAAAATCATATTGGAGAAAAATGTGGGGAGTAGGGAGTCCAGTTCAGGTGTGTGTGTGGGAGGAAGACCCCGGAGGAATAGACACACATACACACACACACACACACACACACACACACACACACACACACACACACAAGTACACACACAAGCACATACCAGAAGAAAGCTGTTTCTATTTCCTGAGATGCCCACCCGCTTTTATGACCATAAGTGGATTTGTAACAAGCATTGCAGCCGCATATAAGGCATTCAGACATGGAGACAATTTTACTAGATAATAGACTATCGTGCAGGATACAATTTAAATTAAAAAATGCAATTTTCACCTTGAAATGAACAAATGATTACAATTTCTATACAAATTAAGGCATTCAGCCTCTCTTTCAGTAGTGCCACCAGTCCATGAAATATGACATAATTACCATGAAATACATTTTCAAATATTTTGATTTTTGTCCGCCGCCTTTTAAAAAACATAGGCCGCCTTCTCAGGGCTGGGGTGAGTGTGTTGGCATTTCCCACCTTCTGGGAAAAACACATTAAAAAGCAAAGAGGAACTGACCAGAGATGAAGCTCTACCCCCCACCCCTTTGTTCCCCAGTCCCTGAAACCTCTGAGCCCCCACCTACCCAATAGCTCTCACTATTCCCCTCCCTCCACTCTGGAGATAAAATTGAAAAAAAAAAAAGGCAGACATAGAAAGAGAAAAGAGGGAGGGAGAGATGGAGGGAGAGGACGCAAGCCACCAGCTCCAAAGCCTGGAGATTTATCTAAATTATTACGCTTATCTGAAGAATCACATCTGTTGGTTATCTTCCCTCCCTCCCCCCACCCGACCAACCCTCTGTCCCCTTCCTCTCTGAAAATGGCTTCCCCCTCATCTCCTCCTCCCCCTGTTTTTTCCCCACTTGTGCTTTTATTTTTTAATTATTTTCTCATTCCCTCATATTTTTACGGCAGGAGAAGAAAGGGGGTCTTGGCAGCCACCAGCTCCATGCTCCAGCTCCAGGAATTATATATGCGCATATGAAACTTTGGGACTCAGAGGAAGTGTGGAGGAGAGAGGCTGAGCCAGTCTGCCAAGGCCTGCAATGCAGGGGTATGGGTGCTCTACCCCCAAGTCTCTCCACTGGCAGAAATCCCACATTATTGAGACATTGGTTAAGCATTGTCCTTCAAAATATAGAAATAGAATGATAGAATTTTAAATGTGAAAGGGATCTTAAAATATCGAATGTCAGAGCTGGGAGGGCCCTTAGAACCCAGGAGGTCAGAGCTGGAAGGGCCCTTAGAACCCGGGAGGTCAGAGCTGGAAGGGCCCTTAGAACCCGGGAGGTCAGAGCTGGGAGGGCCCTTAGAACCCAGGAGGTCAGAGCTGGGAGGGCCCTAAGAACCCGGGAGGTCAGAGCTGGAAGGGCCCTTAGAACCCGGGAGGTCAGAGCTGGGAGGGCCCTTAGAACCCAGGAGGTCAGAGCTGGGAGGGCCCTTAGAACCCAGGAGGTCAGAGCTGGGAGGGGACTTAGAACCCAGGAGGTCAGAGCTGGGAGGGCCCTTAGAACCCAAGATGTCAGAGCGGGGAGGGCCCTTAGAACCCAGGAGGTCAGAGCTGGGAGGGCCCTTAGAACCCGGGAGGTCAGAGCTGGAAGGGCCCTTAGAACCCAAGATGTCAGAGCGGGGAGGGCCCTTAGAACCCAGGAGGTCAGAGCTGGGAGGGCCCTTAGAACCCAAGATGTCAGAGCGGGGAGGGCCCTTAGAACCCAGGAGGTCAGAGCTGGAAGGGCCCTTAGAACCCGGGAGGTCAGAGCTGGGAGGGCCCTTAGAACCCGGGAGGTCAGAGCTGGAAGGGCCCTTAGAACCCGGGAGGTCAGAGCTGGGAGGGCCCTTAGAACCCGGGAGGTCAGAACTGGGAGAGCCCTTAGAACACAGGATGTCAGAGCTGGGAGGGCCCTTAGAACCCTGGAGGTCAGAGCTGGGAGGGCCCTTAGAACCCAGGAGGTCAGAGCTGGGAAGGCCCTTAGAACCCAGAATGTCAGAGCTGGGAGGGCCCTTAGAACCCAGGAGGTCAGAGCTGGGAGGGGCCTTAGAACTCAGGAGGTCAGAGCTGGGAGGGGCCTTAGAACTCAGGAGGTCAGAGCTGGGAGGGGCCTTAGAACCCAGGAGGTCAGAGCTGGGAGGGGCCTTAGAACCCAGGAGGTCAGAGCTGGGAGGGGCCTTAGAACCCAGGATGTCAGAGCTGGGAGGGCCCTTAGAACCCAGAATGTCAGAGCTGGGAGGGCCCTTAGAACCCAGGAGGTCAGAGCTGAGAGGGGCCTTAGAACTCAGGAGGTCAGAGCTGGGAGGGGCCTTAGAACTCAGGAGGTCAGAGCTGGGAGGGGCCTTAGAACCCAGGAGGTCAGAGCTGGGAGGGGCCTTAGAACCCAGGAGGTCAGAGCAGGGAGGGCCCTTAGAACCCAGGATGTCAGAGCTGGGAGGGCCCTTAGAACACAGGATGTCAGAGCTGGGAGGGCCCTTAGAACACAGGAGGTCAGAGCTGGAAGGGGCCTTAGAACTCAGGAGGTCAGAGCTGGGAGGGGCCTTAGAACCCAGGAGGTCAGAGCTGGGAGGGCCCTTAGAACACAGTTCAAGACATCACCAAGTGAAATATTATAAAGGGAGAAGGGAGACCAGTCCAGAGCCTTAGAGAACTCCCCACTCCTGCCCAGTTCATAGTTGAAGACCCACAAAAGGAGAAAAGGGAGCTCTTGGAGATGTCTTGAACACCTACTGGTTCAATGATCACCTCTGCGCTGATGACTATCAGACTTCCTACTCTGCCCTAACTTCTCTCCTGGTCTTCAGTCTCCTATGTCCAGTTGCCTATTAGACATCTTGACCTGGTTGTCATGTAGAATTCTTAAATTCAGCATGTCCAAGTCTGGATTCATTATCTCCCCTATACTCACACTTCCTTTTCTTACCTTCCCTTAATTCTGATGATACTACCATCCGATCCTCCCAGTTATCAAGACTCTTAACCAAGATTTCATCCTTGATTCTTTATTTTCTCTTTCCTCCATGCCCAATCAGTTCAATCAATCAATAAATATTTATTAAGTGCCTACTATATGCTATACACTGTACTAAGCAGGGAGGATTTGTGAAAAGGGTCAATTTCTCACACTTTTCAGATTGGCTAATAGGAGAGGGAAAAAATACTAAATGTTGAAGGGAACCAGCCACTAATGCATTGTTGATAGAATTGTGAACTGATCCAATCATTCTGGAGAGCAATTTGGAACTATGCTCAAAGGGCTACTATGGATCACTTTTGATCCAGCAGTATTTCCACTGGGTCTGTATCTTAAAGAGATCATAAAAGAGGGAAGGGGACCCACATGTGCAAAAATATTTATAGCAGCTTTTTGTGGTGACAAAGAATTGGAAGCTGAGGGAATGTTCAACAATTGGGGAATATCTGAACAAGTTGTGATAATGAATGTAATGGATTACTATTGTGCTATAAGAAATGATGAGCAGAGAGGGAAAGACTTACATGAACTAATGCAAAGTGAAGTGAGTAGAACCAGGAGATCATTGTACATGGTGACAGTCACTTTGCAATGAACAACTGTGATAGACTTAGGTTTTCTCAGCCATATAACAATCCAAGACAATTCCAAAAGACTCGTGATGGCAAATACTATCCACTTTATATTTTCTTTCACAACATGACTTTTATGGAAATGTTCTGTATAACATGTGCCTGTCAGTAGGAGGGGGAGAGGAGAGAGGAAAGGAGAGAATCAGGAACTCAAAGTTTTAAAAACAAATGTAAAAAAAATTTTTTAAAGAAAGAAAATATTATCTACATCCAGAAAAAGAACTATGGAGTTTGAATGCAGAGTAATGCAAACTATTTTCAACTTTTTATTTGTTTTATTTTCTTTCTCTTGATTTTTCCCTTTGTTCTGATTCTTCTTTTATAATACAGCTAAATATGTTTAACATGATTGTACATGTATAACCTATATCAGATTGCTTGCTGTGTTGGGAAGGGAAGGGAATGAGAGAAAAATTTGGAGCTCAAAATTTTTTTTAGTCATTTGCAAAGGATTTATTTTAGTTTTTCAAAATCTTACAAACTATTTTATGTAGTTATTTTTTAAATAATAGCTTTGCATTTTCAAAATACATGCAAAGGTAGTTTTCAGCTCTCACCCTTGCAAAACTTTATATTCCAAACTTTTCTCTCTCTCTTCTCCCTACCTCCTCCCTTAAACAAGTAATCCAATTTATGTTAAACATGTGCAAATTCTCTATACGTATTTCCACAATTACCATGCTGCACAAGAAAAATCAGGTTAAAAAGGGGAAAAATGAGAAAGAAAAAAAAATGCAAGCAAACAATAACAAAAAGAATGAAAATATGATGCTGTGACCAACACTCAGTCTCCACAGTCCTCTCTCTGGATGCAGAAGTCTCTCTCTATCACAAGTCTATTGGAATTGGCCTGACTCACATTATTGCTGAAAAGATCCACGTCCAACAGAACTGATCATTGTATAATCTTAGTGTTGCTGTGTACAATGATCTCCTGGTCCTGCTCACTTCACTTAGCATCAGTTCATGGCAGTCTCTCCTGGTTTCTCTGAAATCTTCCTGCTGGCTACTTCTTATAGAACATGAATATTCCATAACATTCATATATCATAAATTATTCAGCCATTCCCCATCTGATGAGCATTCATTCGATTTTTAATGCCTTGCCATTACAAAAAGGCTGCTATAAACATTTTTGCACATGAGTCCTTTTCCTTTTTTAATGACCTTTTTCAGATATAGACCCAGTAGAGATACTGTTGGATTAAAGGGTTTGAGCCTTTTGGCCCTTTGGGCATAGTTCCAAATTGTGAAGTTCAAAATCTTACAAATGTGAACATAGAAAACTATCTTTACATGCATTTTTGGGGGGAATACTATGAAATAGGAAAAAATAAAACACCAAAAGGGTCAAAAGACAGTTCTTGCCCTCAAGGAGCTTACAATCTAATAGGGCAGATAACATATAAATGAAGGAAGCCATATGTAGGATAAATAGGAAATAATTAATAGAGGAAGGACACTAGAATTGAGAGGTATTGGGAAATTCTCCCCTGAAATTTAGGGCTTAAGAGAATCCTCAAAAGCTAGTAGTTGAAGTAGACTCATTGAATGATAGATAGTATGAGGAGAGTGCCCAGTGCTATGGGCAGCCTTCTAAAGTAACCTTCTTGCCACTGCTTTAGTGCAGGACGTATCTGAGAGACACATATGGTCAGGTGAGCTAAGACATTCCAGTCCTGGATCTTTCTGCTATCTCCAAGGGATTTCCTGGGCAGGAAGAGAAGCAAGGAAGAGGCTGCTGGGAATGGGGATGGGACAGTGAGGACGCCAGATTAGAGCCTGAGGGAAAGCAGCCTGGTGAGATTCCCACTTCACCTTTCCAAGGAAGCCTTCATTATTCCCATAAGTCCTAGCGCCTTCCCTCTGTTAATTATTTCCCATTTTCCCCCTACATAGCTGGTTTATAACCCATTGTGTGACTATTGTCTCCTCCATAGTTTGTGGGCCTCCTCTTTTTGCCTTTTCCTCTGTTTCCAGTGCTTGGCATCCTGCCTGGCACATAGTAGGTATTTAATAAATATTGATGACTTAATTGTACTGGGGCCATCTCCAGTCGTCCCGATCTAAATCTGGCCACTGGACCTAGATGGCTCTGGAGGGGAAAGAGAGACTTTGCACAACTCAAATCCAATTCCTTTGCATTTCATGGCATAAACTCCCTGATGTCCTAGTCTTCTTTGAGACTGAAGGACAAACTACAACATTGGGATGGAAAAAATCAGCTTCCCTCTCTTATCTCAGTATTCTTATCTACAAAATGGGAACAGTCATATTCCCCCCTTCACAGGAGGGTTGGAAGGAAAGTCTTTCAAAATCCTTAAAATACTATGGAAATAAAAAACAGGGAATAGATCTCTGCTATATTAATAAGGAAATCATCAAGGAAAATTTCCTTTATCAGTGGAGGTCAGCACCTCTTCCCGTAATTCATGGCCATACAGAGATGCCTAGGGCATTGAGAGGGTTAGGCTAATTTGCCTAAAGTCCCACACTCGGAGTGTCATAGACAACACTTAAACAAACCCAGGTCTTCTTGACTTCAAGATCAGCTCCACTATCTTGAGTCTCTGCAACTGAGATGGGATTATTTTTATATGTTTTAAATGGAGAAGAGAAGACTGGGGATGGGTGGGAGGAGATGATAATTTTCTTTAAGGATTTGAAGAACTATGTTGTAGGAAAAAGGTTGAGCTGATTCTGGATGGCTCAGAGGAGAGAAGCAGTAACCATGGGTAGATGTGGCAAAGAGGCAGATTTAGGTTTGACACAGGAGCTGTCAGAGGTAGGGAGTTTCCCTTCTTTGGAGGTCTTTAAAGAAAGGTTAGATGGCTAACTGTCAGGTTCATTAGGATGTGAATCCCTTTATTTATGTCTATTTATTTATTTATTTAGTCTTCGCAGTTGTGTCCAATACTTCCTGACTTCATTTGAGGTTTTCTTGGCAGAGATACAGATTTGCTATTTTCTTCTCCAGCTCATTTTACAAATGAGGAAACTGAGGCAAATAGGGCTAAGTGACTTGCTCAGGATCAAGTAGCTAGTAACTAGATCAAATGAGTTGCTACAAAGACTCATGGAAGTAATCTCATTGTTAGAATTCCTTCTTATGGCACTTTCATAATTGATTCCTTTTTCTTTCTTTCTTTTTTCTTTCTTTTTTTTTTTTTTTTTTTGCTGAGGCAATAGGAGCTAAGTGACTTGCCCAGGGTCACACAGCTAGGAAGTGTTAAGTGTCTGAGACCAGAATTGAACTCAGGTCCTCCTGACTTCAGGGCTGCTGCTCGATCCACTGCGCCACCCAGCTGTCTCTCATAAGTCATAAGTGCTTCCAAACATTTGCATTTGTCTACTTAATAATAATGAGCAGCTAGGTGATATAGGACGCAGAGCACTGCACTTGGAGTCAGGAGGATTCATCTTCCTGAGTTCAAATCTGACTTCAGATACTCACTAGCTATATGATCTGGGCAAGCCACTTTGCCCTGTTTGCCTCAGTTTCCTTATCTGTAAAATGACCTGGAGGAGGAAACAGCAAACCACTCAGTATCTCTGTCAAGAAAACCCCAAGTGGTGTCTCAGAGAATTTGAACAACTCAACAACAACCTAATAAATAATAATTTGCTTTATAGGCAATAAGGGAGTTAGTGTATGTAAAGTTATCCCCATTTTGTAGCTGAGAAAACTCAGGGCTTATAAAGTGACTTGCTTAAGATCACACAGCTTATGTGTGGCCATTGGGGTTTGAACCTAGGTCTTCTAGCACTGGTTCCAAATTACTGTTCTATGGGAAATGATGAGCAGGATGCTCTCAGAAAAAAAAAAAAAAAAAAAGAAAAAAAAAAGCCTGGAAAGTCCTCCATGAACTCAAACCAGAGTGAAATGTACTGTATACAAAGCAACTGTCAATGACTTTCCTATTCTCAGCAATATCATAATCCACGACTACTATGAGCCTTCATAAGTCCTATGATGAAAAATCCTATCCGTACCCAGAGAAGGAACTGATTGTGTCTGAATACAGATTGAAGCATTCTCTTTTTCTCTCTGAATTTCTCTCTCTCTTTAACTTTATTTTTCTTGAGGATTTTTATTTTCATTAATGGGAGATCTATGTTTTCTTTGTCACAATATGACTATTATAGAAATCTTTCACATAACTTCACATGTGTTTTTTTAATTGTGGATTGAGATAAGGAAGAGAAACTAGAACTCAAAATTTTTAAAAACATGTAAAATTTTTGTTTTAAATGTAACTGGGGGAAATATTAAATAATGAATCAAATACATTTTTTAAAAAATAGTTTCCAGTGATCTTTCATGCTATACCGTATTTCTGTTAGGACACACCCTTCCACTCTAGTAAGACTGGGCACTTCTTTCGAGTGGGAACTGTGCTTCTCCCGTATTAGAGATTAAAAGTTCCCTGATCCATAGTTGGTCTCCCACCAGACCAGGAATTCCCTGAAGGAAGGATCCTCATCTCTCCCTTCTTTGGTGGCAGCCAAACAACTCTCTCCCCCAAGGCAAGCTCAGTCAAGGCAAGCTATCACTGGAGCTGTCCATTCCCAGGTAGGAAAGAGCAACATGGGATAGAAGGAAGTTTGCCCACTTCTTAGTCAGAAGAAGTAGATTCCCATTCTACACTAATGATCTGCTTCACTTAGACAAGTCCCTACCTTAGCCTCAGCTTCTTCATCTGTAAATCGAGACTGGGAGATTATGGCCTCCTGAGTCCTTTCCAGGACCACATCTAGGTCAGGGAAGAATCAAAGTCCATCCAAAGGAGAGGTGGAAAATATTTGGGTTAAGGCTCTTCCCTTATTCATATAATGCTTCGAGCTGGAAGGACCCTTAGAGATTGTTGAGTTCTTATTTACAGATGAGGAAACTGAGACCCAGAAAGAGGAAATTATTTTCCCAAGACTACACGACCAGTAAGCCTCAGAGCCAGGATTTGAACCACCTCCTCACCCCCAGAGTGACTCACCTTCCCCTTGGCCCATGGCTGTAACCGATTAACATTGGGGACCCGGAGAAAAGTACTTTTAGGCAAAAGGGTCAGGAACATCTGGTTCTCATTATAGGGTACAGGGTTGGGGGAAGAGGCTATAGAAGCGAGGAGGCTAAATGAGTTTCAGAAACACCTCAGCTGGATCCTGGAAGGGGGGAGACAGAGGGGGAGACCTGGGGCAAGGAGACAGGCAGGAAGGTAGAATCAAGATTGGCCATAGAGAACAGGCCCAGAGCCTGATGGAGCGCAGGGCTGGGGATTATGAAATTAGTTCGGGAGGCCTACCTCTATCAGAGGCTGGCCAATGTGGCTCCAGGGCCTGCAGCCCCGAAGAGGGCCCGGCTGCAGCCCCCCCTGGGGATGGGGATGGGGATGCTGGTGGATGAGAGGGTGATGGGAAATGTGGTTTGGTTTAAGGGCCAGCCTGTTGAACAGGTCAAATCAAATTCAGCTTGACATTCCAGGCCCGTCACGGGCAGCAAGGTGAGGGAGTGGGGCCAAAGTCAATAGCTAAAGGCGGATGAATTGAGGTCAGAAACCCCCTTTCCCCCCCCAAGTGGCCATTAATGTCCCTTCCTGAGGGATGGCTCTGTCCCCTGCTCTGGAAGGTAACTGCTGTGTTTTTGCTTTAGTCATCCATTTTACCTTTAGCCAGAGCCTCATTTGGGTACAAAAAGGTTCTTTCCTGTTTCTGCCCCTTGCTGGCTGATTATCAACCAAGTATTCTTCCTTTCTCTCCAGGCCGGGGCTTCTTCATCTATATAATGAGGAGCTTGGACTAGGCCCTTTCCAGCTCTGACACTCAGCAGGTAGTGACACTGGGTGCCCATCCCCTGAATGTGCACCCCCTTCCCAGAACCGGGTAATTGGACATCATACACATGAGACCTTTGAGCAACAATCCCAGGCCATCCATGCCAAGGACCAAGTGAAGACTCAGTCAGCCTGGAATAGTGGGAAGTGGGTGCCTTGTACGAGGGGGGCTGGGAGGCAAAAGGCTGGAGACCACGTCTGGACTTGTGGTCTTGGCTAAGCTGGCCAAAGTTCCCATTCTTGGTTTCTTCACCTACAACATGAAAGAATTGGACTAGAAGATCTCTAAGATAAGTTCCAAATATTGCCATCTGTGCCCTGGGATCTCCCTCAATCAGCTCCAACATCCTGGCTCTAAGGGCCCTCCCAGCTCTGACCTCCTGGGTTCTAAGGGCCCTCCTGGCTCTGACATCCCATGTTCTGAGGTCACTCTCTGCCCATCAGTGACTGAAAACAGAAATATAAGGAATAAATAACACTCTTCACAAGCAGAAATAATATACTTTTAGTGGATGATAGATATTATACAAAAGGCATGTTCATAAAATTAGAAATCAGGGGTATCTGAAGCCTTTTTTTCTTTACTCCAAGAAGGTTTCCCATAGGAAACAGAATGGGAGAAGCTTGGAGGAAAGGCAAAGAAGAGGAAGGAAGGACCCAGAGTGTGGCCTCCAAGTCAGGGAGAGAACCTCGTGTAGGTGACCAGCCACAATCCTCTTCTGTGGCTCAGCCAGGAAGGATCTAAAAGCTGCACCTAACTTAGCTATTTCTCTGATTGAGGAATGTCTGGGCTTCCTCTAACAGGTCACCCATCATAAACATCTGACTTAAACCTCCAGGGCAGGAACTAAAGGTCTTTCTTCCACTATGAGTATCATTCCACTTGCAGTTGACCAAAATTTTGTTGGAACCGAGGTTTAAGGTGATGTTGACAATGAGACTGATGAAGTGAAAGGATGAAGATAGTACCGGAGAAAATTTCCTCATCATAGTCCTCCCCAGCTCAAGGAGCATTTGGTGATTCCCTATTATTCACAAGTTTTCTTTTCTTTTCTCTTCTTTTCTTTTCTTTTCTTTTTTTAAGCTTTTTATTTTCAAAGCATATGCATGGATAATTTTTCAACATTGACCCTTGTATAACTTTTGTTTCAGATTTTCACACTCTTCCCCCCCTTTCCTCCTCTAGATGGCAATAGCTTTTTATTTTCAAAATACATACATAGATAATTTTTGACATTCACCCCTATAAAACCCTATATTCTAGTTTTTCCCTCCTTCCCCCCACCTCCTCCCTTAGTCAGCAAGTGATCGAATATATGTTAAAAATGTTATTCACAAGTTTTAATATCAGTTTCTTCTGGCATTTAATTTCTTTTACAACCTAGTCCCAGTCTATCTGTCCAGAACTGAGATGTATCATCTCAGTTTCGGCCAGCACGGCTCATTTATTGCTGTTTGTACACAGCATTTATTTTCTGCTTCTTGTGTTTTTCTCTCCCATGCTTGGATTACCCTCCTTTCCCTTCACTTCTACCCCATTAAATCCCTATCTTTCCCCGAAGCACAGTTTAGGTACCGTCTTCTATAGGAAGCCCTTCCTGATCCCCTTAGTTATTCATGTTCTCCCATACACATACACATTGTGAAATTATTTTTATTGACTATATTTATGTGGGTACGTATTGTTTCCCCCAGAAAGATATCAGTTCCTTCAAAGGGATTCCTTGTCTATCTATCCTCAATCTCCAGCACAGAGCCTGGCGCACAGTAGGTATTTCATAAATGCTTGGAACTGTTTGTGTTGAACAGTGATAATGATGTGACGATGACCATGATGGAATTAATGGAGACTGGGACAATTAGATGAGAGTAGTAATGATGAGGATGGGATCTTCATTGATCTCAAATCCCAGGATCTCAGAATTGGAAGAGATCTGAGAGGTCCTGTGATTCAATTCACATCTCAGACATGAGTTCTATCTGTAGCATCCCTGAACAGCAAGCATCCTTCATCAGCTTGAAGTGGACAGGACCCTCAGGGGGTCTAGGAGGACTAGCCCTTCCATGGAAGGGGGACTCAGGGAAGACTAGCCCTTCTGGCATAAGCTCCAATCCTTTTTCAGGCTGGTCGAAGGAGCTGTAACACACTCAGTGACCACACAGTGGGGGGAAAAAACCTCTCAGTAGATGGGCTACACAAAGTTAAGAGTAACTGCAGGCCTCAGCCCCATCGGTGAGTTAGGGGGTGTTTATCCCCACATGTGAAGATTTCCCCCAGTGGGTTGGGCAGACAAGAACAACTTGTTGCACTGCTCATGCAGGTGACTGATGTAGGCTCTGGGGAACATGTAAAGCTTGGTTTGGCATCCAAGACCCCAAGGTCATGGCATCCCGGGCCACCTCCAGGCGTCCTGAATTTTGTCCCACCACTGGACTTTGATGACTCAGGAAGTGAGTGGGCTGACTCTGTGCTGTTCTGCTCACTTAAATCCCAGTCACGACATCACCCTGTGATATCATTGCTCCTCTTCTAAAAGGAAGGACAAAGAACAGCAACTCTGCTCATGAGAAACTCACCGCTATTTCAGATACATTTGGATAAGTTTAAATGGAGGTAGAATCAAGGACTGAGCTTAGAATCCCCTTTCTGATACTTACTACTTCTAGGACTTTGGACATTAATAAGTGTTATCATTATTCTTGTATCTAGAATTTAGATAACACTCACCATAAGCCAGACACTGCTAAACACTTAAAAATATTATCTCATTTGATCCTTTCACAACAGCCCTGGGAGGTAGATGCTGTTATTATCCCCATTCTACAATGGAGGAAACTGAGGCAAGCAGAGATAAAATGACTTGCTCAGATGGAAAATACTAATCACATCTGGAGAGAGAACTATGGAGACTGACTATGGATTGAAGCATAGTATTTTCAGCTCTTGGTTTTTTTCTTTCTCATGTATTTTTTTCTTTTGGTCTGATTTTTCTTGCATAACATGACAAATATGGAAATAATATGTTTTAAAAGATTGTGCAAATTTAACCTATATCTGATTGCTGGATGTGTTGAGAAGTGGGGAGAGAGAAAGAAAAATTTAGAACACAAAATTTGCAAAATAAATTTACATAAATTTACAAAAATTTTATGTCAAAAACTATCTTTAGATGTATTTGGAAAAATAAAATATTATGGAAAACATTAAAAATAAAATGAAATGATTTGCACAGGGTCTCAGAGTTAGTAAGTGTCTGAGGTCAGATTTGAACTCAGACTTCCCAGGGCTATTCAGCTAGCAAGTGTTGGAGATGGGATTTGAATTCATTTCTTTGCATTCTAAATCAGAATTTTCCACTATCCTGCTTCACTTGTCATGTGTAAAATTAGGGGACCAGATTAGATGGCCTCTAAGGTTCCTTTTAATCCCAAATACTATGGTTTTCCCCTTATATGGGGCTTCAAATTTTTTCTCTGTTATTTCCCTATTCCTGTCTTTCTACTTTTTCTTTTGGGTGGCTAACTGGCACAGTGGACAGAGCTCTGGATCTAAAGTCACCAAGATTCATCTTCCTGAGTTCAAATCTGACCTCAGACATTTATTGGCTGTAGGATCCTGGGTAAGTCACTTAGCCTTGTCTGCCTCTGTTTTCCTCATCTGCAAAATGAGCTGGAAAAGGAAATGGCAAACTACTCCAGTATCTTTGCCAAGAAAGCCCCAAATAAAGTCACAAAGAGTTAGACACGACTAAAAATGAGTGAACATAACAACTCCTTCCCTTTCTTCTTAGTTCTGTCCTCTAGGTTCACACGGGACACATTTAGTCACTTTTTCACATGACAGTCCCCCAAATATTTCAAGACAGAAACACAGTCATGGTGACATTTGGAATAATGGTGCAGAAGGTGATGGGAATCTTGTCCTTTAAAAAAAAAAAAAGAAAAGAAAAGAAAAAGAAAGAAACCCTGTCCTTTAGATCTTGGCATTTGCACATAATTTTTTGGTCACAGTTAAGTTCTTTTCCAGCTGGCTTTAGATACCTGGGCTCCTGGGTAGGTCAGAGTTGAAACAAAGGTTATGATGATGACCAACGATGGTCCAGTCTAGGAGTTTGGAGTTGGACACCACATGTTATCTTGACCTTGGATGTACGGCCATAGGGATGTGAAATGATCAGTAATCATCAACTTCCCCATTGTTGCCCATAAGAAGGTGTCCTATGCTTCTCAATGTTCCCTAAAATGACCTTCATTTTGACTGCTTGTTCTGAGTGTGCTGACTGTAGATCTCATTGTGACAATCTGCCGGTCACATTCAAATCTAGCCTTCCTGTATCTCTGGTACATCCAGAGGCCACTCCATCTAACGTGCTCTGGTTCAGAATCAGCCAGGACGCCGGGCAGTTATGTCACAAAGGCAATAAAAGCATCATCCGTAGCCCCTTCTCTTATGGGACCCTGCAATCGTGGGTCCTAGAGCCAAACACCAAGGGAAACTGGGATCTTCAAGATCAGAAAGCGCAGTTAAGAAGCTCCAGGAGTCCATCAGGCACCACTGCCTCCTCTTTCACCATAAAGGAAATCTGGGACCCATCAGAGCCCCATCTCTCCAGTTTTGTGTCCACCCTGTGCCCTGCTGCCAGCCTTTCTGCCCCTGGTCCTGCAAGAGTGGGAAGGAAAATAGAACCATAGACTCCTTGACTACCCAAGATATCACAGTATCCAGTAGGGTTCTAGTACTGGAAAGGGTCCTAGATTTGGAATCATAGTATGACTTCACAGGTCTAGAGTTAAAAGGGATCTCAAAGATCATCTACTACAACCTTTTTTTTATAGATGGGGAAACTGAGGCTCAGAGCAGTTTCAGTGACTTACCCACAATCACAGAGTTAGGATTCGAATTTGGGACCTCTTAATACAAAGCCAGTTTTCTCTCTACTCTACTGAGGTCAGCTGGGCCATTTGCTATGTCACTCTTCTGGATCTCAGTCTCCTCCTCTGTTAAATAAAGGAGTTAGAGTCTCCCCCAAGTCCCCTTCTGGCTCTACACCCCATGATTCTCTGACCTCTGACCCTCCGCAGTGCAGTCCCAAGCCCCCTTCCTTCTCTGACCATCCTCGGCCAGGGCAGGAAAAGGGCTCCTGGCCCCTTTAAGGATGGCCCCAGCTGGGCTGCTGCAATATTGGAGAGGCGATGAGATTAAGTTATGTGAGGCTCCTACAGTCGAACCAGATGCTCCTGAGCTGGGCCTCTTTATGTATTCATGAGCTGTGAGGATGAGAAATAAAAGGATTCATTATCCCCCAAACTGTTACTAATGACATGTACCTGGTGCCTACCACCTCTGGAAATCTAATGCGACACACTCCGAGAGAAAATGTATTCCCTGATTCAGAGCTCAGCCTAGGATGGAAAATTTCCCCTCCCCGTCCGCCCTCATTGGGGATTCACTAAAGGCGACATTTACAATTCTTCTGCCATTATGTCCGACCAGGGCCTCTGTGCCTCTGTCACGACCTCCATATTAGCTGAAAATTGGAAATTCAGCAGCGTGGCCGGCGGGGGGGCTGGGGAAATAGGCTGGGATGGAAGGGGGTGCTGGCCAGCTCCCCATACCAGCCGGGCCCCCGTAGAGAGAGGAGAGCGGTGAGGAAGGGGCGGGGGGAGAGTCCCAGGGAATTAGAGAGCAAAGGGACAGACAAGAGGTTCAGAGGAGAGATGGGGAGAAAGACAGGAGAGAAAGACAGCAAGAGGAGACAAAAAGAGACAGACACAGAATCCGGGAGAGAAAAGAGACACAGAGACAGAGAGATAGGGAAGGGGGGGAGTGAGGGGTCGGAGAGACATCAGGGCAGCCTACAAGTAGCTAAAGGGCTACTGTGGGAGGGGGGAAGGAGATTTGTTCTGCTTGGCCCAGAAGGCCAAGGCCAATGAGGACAATGGATGAAAATTACTGGCAGGTAGATTGCTAGTCTGTTTCAAGGCTGCTGCCATAGAGAGTGAGCTCCTCATCCCTGGGAGCATCCAAGCTTTTGGAGCTGGGTAGGAAACCAAACTAGACAACCTCTGCTAAAGTTCCTTCTAGTACTGAGATCCATTGATTTTAATGAGTAAATGAAGAAGCAAACAGATGGAGTAAATGAATTGGTGAAATAAGTGAATAAATAAATGAGTAATTGGATGAGTGAAGAAAGGAAGGAAAGAAGGGAGGGAGGGAAAGAAGGAAAGAGAGAAAGAGGAAGAAAGAAGGAAAGAAAAGAAGGAAGGGAGGGAGGATGGAAGGAAGGGAGGGAGGATGGAAAGAAGGAAGGGAAAAAGGAAGGAAGGAAGGGAGGAAGGAAGGAGGGAGGAAGGGAGGGAAGGAGGGGGAAGGAAGGGAGGAAGGAAGGAAAAGAAAGAGGAAGAAAGGAAGAGAAGGAAGAAGGAAGGAAGAAAAGGAAGGAATAAAGGATGAAAGGAAGGAAAGAATAAAAAGAAGGAAGGGAGAAAGGAAAGGAAGGAAGGGAAGAAGGAAAGGAATGATGAAAAGGAAGGAGGGAGGGAAGGAAGGAAGGAAGGAAGGAAGGAAGGAAGGAAGGAAGGAAGGAAGGAAGGAAGGAAGGAAGGAAGGAAGGAAGGAAGGAAGGAAGGAAGGAAGGAAGGAAGGAAGGAAGGAAAGGAAAGGAAGAAAAGCATGATGCAGCTTCCAGTTCTAGTATGAGAAAATGACCTTAGAATTGGCCATTGAATCAGGGTATTAAAGGCAGCAAAACTTGTGGCTCTGCCAATCTGAGCCAGTGAGAAGTTGGCCCTATGACTTTAGATCAATATAGTCCCAGGAATGAGGTAGGGTCAAAAGGTTTCATTCTGAGGGGCCTGGGGACAGCTGTTCTCCCTAGTACTGGAGAAAGCGAAAGCCCCTTTGTGGTAGAACACCTCTGGAGTCCCAGGTAGGTACTTCCAAGCCTGGAAGGTGCCTTTCAAGCTTTTTAAAGGTACAGCCCCTTAAAATGGGCAGTCCTGGCCTGGCTTCCCCAGCCCTCCTTACTGGCTAGTCTTTCTTGGTCCTCTGGTCCAAACCCAGCCTCAGCCAAGCTTTGATGCCTTCCCCCTTGGCTTTCCATCCTCGGTCCTGCCTGACAGGCCTGGTCCAGCCTTCCCACTTACCCTTCCTCCTGCTAAAGGGCCCTGCCTCCCCTTCCCCAATACCAACAGCTCAGCTGGCATAAAAGAAAGAGTGGAGGCAGGTGGGAATGGGGGGCAGGACAGTCAGAAATCAAAAGTAGGATGCTATAGTAGTTCAGTCCCTCAGCTTGGAATCAAATCTTGTCTTAAACATAATTATTAACGGTATGACAGTGGGCTAATCACTAAACTTCTCTGAGTCTCAGTTTCCCCGTTTGTAAAATAAGAGGATGGACTCAATGGCCTTTAAGGTCCTTCAGAGGTGTGCCGGTAAATGTTCAACAACAGTCTCCCCCCAACACACAAACCCCCAAAAGTACATAAAAGTCATTCTTGAGTTTAAACATTTTCTCTACCATTTTTTAAAGACTTGCTAATCAACAAATAATAGGTAAAGTACTGGTTTGGAGCATTTGCTGGTTTCTAAGGTATTAATGTTCACACTGAAAAAGTAATAGCACCCCTGGTTCCATCATATATGATCCCAAAGTCTAGAGTTTGAATTCTGGTTCATTAGATGATGAGTTACTTGAGGTTCCTGATTTGAGAATCTGATTTTGGTTTTGGGGTTTGGCTTTTTTTTTTGCCTCTTTTTGTGTTTAGCACAATGTCTGTCACATAGTGGGCAGTTAATAAAAGCTGATTAAATAACCGGCTCTGTTACTTAATAGTTGTGTGATCTTAGATCAATCAGTTCTTTGAGTCTCACTTTGCTCATCTGTAAAATGGAGCAGATGATGTCTGTGTTATTTATTGATCAATTATGTCCTACCCATTTGGGTTTTGAGGGATTTTTGGTTATTTGTTTTTTGCAAAGATACCAGAATACTTTGCTGTTTCCTACAGCTCATTTTACACATGAGAAACTGAGGCAAACCGAATTCAGTAATTTGCCCAGGATCACATAGCTAGTAAATGAGGTCAGATCTGAATTCAGATTTCCTGACTCCACGCCCAGCACTCTATGGCACCACTGTGCCACCCAGCTGCCTCACATCTGTTGCTGCTCATCCTTCGTTCTCTACGAGGACCATGACCTCAGGGAGGGAATGCCATAACATTCCAGTGAATTGGATTTAAGGGAGGGAGGTGTGTACAAGGTCACCTGCTTCACTTTCCCCTCCAGAACCATCTGGGTCCAGTGGAAAGATATAGATCAAGACGACTAGGGATGGCCCTCAAATCCAGGCTCTTCTGGGGGAAGCTAGGTGGTGCAGTAGATAAAGCACCAGCACTGAAGTCAGGAGGACCTGCGTTCAAATGTGACCTCAGCAATTCCCATAGATTTGGGATGGAAAGTACCATTGTCATCCAGAGAGAGAATTATGGAGATTGTAGTGTTGATAGTATATTCATCTTTTTTTTATTATTGTTGTTTGTTTGTTTGCTTGTTTTTTTCCCTTTGTTGTGTTTTTTCTCTTTTGATTTGATATTTCTTGCTCAACATGACAAATATGGGATTATCTTTGGAAGAATTACACACATTTAACTCATATCAGATTGTTTGCTGTCTTGGGGAGGGGTAGGAGGGAGGACAGGGAGAAAAATTTGGAACATGATTTTACAAGGGTGAATGTTGAAAATTATCTTTGCATGTATCTGGAAAAATAAAATACTATTAAAATTAAAATAAATAAATGAGTCAATGAATGAATAAAAAAGAATATAAACTCTTTGAGGGTAAGAATTATTTTGTCTATTTGTCTTTTTGTTTATATTCATATCAGACGCACAACAAGTGCTTAATAAATTCTTGTTGCCTTGCCTTCTATATGATAAAACACAAATTACATCCTTCCTAAGACCACAGTAAGGAAAAAGAATATCTTGTTTTTATTCTTGGATTTGTAGAAACACATCCATTTCTCTCAACTATCCCTATACTGATATAGATCAAAGTCCCATTTATTTCCTGACCTCACACTTCAGCTATTCAAAATCTCTTTTAACATATGACAGAGACCCAGATCTTGTTGAAAGAAATAAAATTAGTTTTAAAATATGTTTTATTTATTTATTTTATTTATTTAAAAAATGTTTTCTGATTTACAAATATCAGTTTGTTTAGTGATTATTACAACATAATTGCAACTAGTTATTGTTTTTAGAAATGATTTTCAATTTGGCAGTATAAAAATAGAGGGCTGTGTTGTGGGGATGTTAGGACTCATTCCACAGTCTAAATGTTTTTGCTATAAACTTATATACATTATAAAAGAAAATGACAATTACACATTCAAATTTTCACATTCAGGTTTAAAAAAAAACATGCTTCTTGAGTAAGTTGAGAGTTTGTTTTTGAAATATCAACATCTAACTTTATGTGTTCATGATTTTTCAAAGATATGAATAGATATATATACAGATACATAGCTACCTTATATTATCAATCCTTTATTCCCTCTACCTTACCCATTTATGAAGGAACAAAATTTTTGTGTTGGATATGAATGGTCTGTTGCTCATCATATTTTTTGCTTTAGAGAATACTTTCCCATTTCATAGTCTCCTTAAATTATGTTCATTTACAGGTATCTTCAAGAGGAGACATAGATCTGGCATTCTAAATGAAATTGTAAAATTCTGAATAATGGAAACTATTTGCAGAATTACTTAAGTGTTGTTGTTACTTTAAACTTATTGTCAAACCAATAAACTATACTGTAGTGTGGAGTGTAAAAAGGCAGTGTTTTATTCTTTTAAAAGCAGTTGTAGTTCCGGTTGTGATTAAGCAATTGACTTGTAAGTCCTAAACTGATAGGTGGTATCGGCTCATTAATTATATGCTTGTTTTACTATATGAAGATGCATTAAAACAGATATTGCGCACACACACAAAAATAGATAAACTATTGGAAAGGTCTCTCCCTGACCCATCCTTGTGCAATTAATTTTTTGAATTTAGATGCAGAAATTTACATATATCTTTCAGAAGATGGACAATTCCTATGAAACAATTAGAGGAATATACTATAAACCAGCAAAGTAGTAAAGGCTAAAATGAATGGTAACCATTACATGGGTCTAGAGAGTAAGTGATCTTTAGGGAAAAGAGTCAGGTAGGAGAACATCAGGGAGAAGGGAAGATTTGAGAGAGTTCTCTGTATTTTGTCAAGCATATCAAGGGTACTAAGGCAACATCTGTATGGTCAATGAATAAAGGGATCTTAAGATCATCCCCTCGGTCAACTGTGGTTACATGATCCCAAGGAAGTACAATTTGAGAGATGGATCTATTTTTCAGGGATCTTTGTTGATCCCATACCTCAAAAGTACAACTGATAACTAAGAACCACAATGGAAACTGTGTTAAGTCTGCTAAGAGACCAGAGACAAAGGCTAAATGACTTTGACAGTGACAGAAGAACTCAGTGAGTAACTGAAAAAAAAAAATCACTTTCTCTCTCTAGGACAATTGGTAACATGATTTCAAAGCCCTCCCATCTCTGATAATCTTTGTTTTAAGGGCCCCCAGCTCTGACATCCTGGGTTCTAAGGGCCCTCCAGGCTCTAACATTACAAAATGTTCTAAGGCTACTTCCAAATCACATTCTAAGTTCCTAGGTCCCTTCTGGCTGTAACAGTCTCTGTCTCTATGCATAACAGGAAAAACACAGGACTTAAGTGTAAAAGCATCAGGATTCAAATCCTGATATTTTGTTGTTCATTCCTTGTTTGACCTTGGATAAAACACAATTTCCCTCTGGGGCTCAGTTCCTATATCTGAAAAATGAAATGGTTGCACAGTTGGATGTGCTCAACAATGGAAAGCTTTCTAAATAAATAAAGGGTGAGATCTTCTTAAAATCCCTTCCAGCTCTATAATCAACCCATGGGCTACATTCCATGCAAGAGCATAATTCTCCCCAAGCATCCCCATTTCCCAGATGGGCATATACGAGCCAAAGATGGACCCCTGCTCCCCCACCCACCTTCATGGCGTATTCCAGCTACAAGTGGCTTTCATTCCCTCTCTGGGCCTTTGCCTCCCTCTGTGCATCTCTCCCCACATGCCCCTCCTTGGGTCTGTTCCCCACCACCACCCCTCACTTGTCAACCCTCCTCTTATCCACTTCATTAGCCCCACTCCAGGCTGTTTGCTGACGGGTGTTTGTGTTCATCGCTGGAGAGCTTTCTAATTTAATCAAGGCTAGAGACACAATTCCAACTCGTGTTTGCCCAGAGCGCTGGCCCTGAGCTCTGATTAATTCACAGGACGTCACATACATTGTTCTGCTGTGTTTGTCATCTTCCACTGCCCTGGATCCCTAAGCCAGGTGTGGAGGCCTACAAAACCTCAGGCCCTGGGACAAGCACACACACACACACACACACACACACACACACACACACACGACTAAGGACACAGAATGGTTTACATGTAAACGAGGCCTAGGAACAAGAAAGGTTGAAAAACGATTAGAATTTAAGAACTGCTGAAAGAGACCCTAGAATATGGAATGTCAGAGCTGGAAAGAACTTAGAACGTAGAATATTAGAGTTAGGAGAGCTGTTAGAACACAATGTCAGAGCAGGGCGGAGCTTTAGAATATGGGATGTCAAAGCTGGGAAGACTCTTCAATCATAGATTATCAGAGCTGGAAAGGACTTAGAATACAGACTATCAGAATTAGGAAGTACATTAGAACTCAGAATGTTAGAGCAGGGAAAATCCTAGAATATACAATGTCAAAGCAGGAAGGAGGAGCCTTAAAACATGGAATGTCAGAGCTGGGAGGAGTCTTCTTCCACAGAATGTCAGAACTGGAAAGGACTTAGAATATAGAATATTAGAGTTAGAAGGTATCTTAGGGCATCAGAGCAGGTAGGGATCAATCAAGCAATCAACAAGCATTTACTAAGCACTGTGTGCCAGGAATTGTACTCAATATTGGAGAGACTAATGATAAAGAGAGAGAAAGAGAGAGACAGAGACAGAGAAACAGAGAGAGAGAGAGAGAGAGAGAGAGAGAGAGAGAGAGACAGAGACAGAGATAGAGACAGAGAGACAGAGAAACAGAGAAAGAGAGAGAGACAGAGACAAAGAAACAGAGAGAGAAAGAAAGAGAGAGACAGAGAAACAGAGAGACAGACAGAGAGAGAGAGACAGAAACAGAGAGAGAGAGAGACAGAAACAGAGAGAGAGACAGAGAGAGACAAAGAGAGAGAGAGAGAGAGAGAGAGAGAGAGAGAGAGAGAGAGAGAGAGAGAGAGAGAGAGAGAGAGAACTTAGTCTCAAACCACACTCCAACTGGAGAGACAACACATAAAAGAAAGATCAGTCTCCAGGCTGGTGGAAAGGCCCAAAAGTCCAGAAGGAATAGCAAAGGGGTGAATGAGAACACCATTGCTTAGGATGCTCCCTTATCAGCAAACGCTACAAATAAGGGATTGATTTATTCTTTTATTGATTTCTAGAAGTAAGAGGAGATATTTCCTTATTATAAGGTCAGATGACCATACCTGAGGGCAAGGGGAGCATGGGATCAGGGAAGATGAGGGATACTGGTGATTCACTGGCAAAGCAAAAAAGTAAAGCCTAATTAATGGCTATCGATCATCTGAAGGATTAGGGTTGATGACTCCCATCTATGTTAAGCAATATGATCCGGCTTTTTGCTCTTCAGCTGCCCCATGGGGTCTGGGTAGCCTGAGGTTAAGGAAGGGAAGCCAGTCACCCTCAAGGGGGTCCGGGCATCGAGGTCGGAAACAATACACACATAGTTATATTTATTTTTTCAACTCATTTTAAAAAATATTGAGTTCCAAATTCTCTCACTCCTTCCAGCTCTTCCCCTCCCCATTGAGAAGACAAGCAATATGATATCCATTATACATGTGAAGTCATGCAAAACCTATTTCCATATTAGCTATGTGGCAAAAACAAAAACAAGAAAAAAAAGTGGAAAAAAGTTCCAATCTGCATTCACTGCCCATCAGCTCTTTCTCTGGATACGGAGAGCATTTTTCATCATGAATCTTTTGGAATTGTCTTGGATCATTGTATTGCTGAGAAGAGCTAAAGTCCCTCACAGTTGATACTGCTGTAACTGTGTACAGTGTTCTCCTGGTTCTGCTCACTTCACTTTGCATCAGTTTATTAATATATAGCATATAATATATATTATTAATATATATACACATATATATTTCTATATACATATGCATATGTATATATGAGAGGCGGGGTCTTCTCAGATTTTTTTGAAACCATCCTGCTCATCATTTCTTATAGCACAATAGTTCTCCATCACAGTCATGTGCTACCACACAATTATATTTAAAACACAAATGACATAAATCAGGATAATCTTGGGAGAAGGCTCTCTGGGTGTAGATGGCTCTCTTCACTGAACAATGAGAACTGATCTGGTTCATCTCATTGTTGAAGAGGGCCACGTCCATCAGAATTGATCCTCATGCAGTATTGTTGTTGAAGTGTATAATGATCCCCTAGTTCTGCTCGTTTCACTCAGCATCAGTTGATGTAAGTCTCTCCAGGCCTCTCTGTATTCCTCCTGTTGGTCATTTCTTACAGAACAAGAATATTCCATGACATTCACATACCACAACTTATGGAAACCAATTTTAAAAGCAGGACAAGAGTTTTTAGAGATCTTCTGATTATAGAGACGGTAAGAACAGGACTTTACAATCGAGAGATGATACAGTCGGATCCGGAGGAGGACCAGGGCTCTTGTTTCTTCCAAAGCTGCGTCTATGATTCCCAACGTTGGGAGAGTTAGAACAGGGACCCTCATCTTCCTTCCCTCCCCGATCACAGGAGCCTCCACAAGGGAGGAGGGAAGGGGACAATGCTTCTACCGCTGGATAACACGACCCTCTGCCCACAGGCCGCCCTCAACTTCCCCTCCCCCCTCCAACTTCTTCCATTTCCTCTGTCCCCCTCCCCCGTGACAGTGACCCTGCCAGGGCCTCTGGGTAGCCCCCTCCTCCGGAGAAACACAATACTTGGCCGCAGTTATTACAGCACGCGGCAGCGCCCGGCGCGAGGTCCTTCCAGCCTGGGGGCTCACGGGCTGCCCGGGTCCGGGTATCAATTCAATTAGCCAGAAGGTGTGAAAGCCCCCCCCCCCCTCCTCCCGGTGTTTTCAGTGTTTGCAGCCCACGGGGCTCCCGGATGTATTTTTCACACCTCCTCAGCAGGCGGGCAGCTGGGGAAGATGAAATCCAGCCTCTCCCCCGGCTCCCTCCGGCTTTCCTCCCACCCTCACTTGCCGCAGCCACGGACTCGCGGGGCCCCGAGAGCGCCTTCCTTTTACAGGCGGGGAAACTGAGGCAGAGAGGGACGCAGAGAGTGCAGAGAGTCAGCAAGTCCGGGACAGAGCCCCGACCCCGCCCCTGCTCTGGACAAGTAGGGGAGTACCAAAGACCGGGCTGTTTCTCACAAGGAGGGAAGGGGGGATGGGGAGTCTCGGAGGCAGGGCGGGATGCCCCAGCTGACCTTGGCTGCCGCCGTCTCCATCCTGCCGGCCAGCTGTGCGCCCATTAAGCCCCAATTAATGGACGGGCCTTTCAGCCATCAGCTTTCATTAGGGCCATCAGCGAGCCGGAGGGGGGCTGTGGACTTCTGCCAAGGAGGCGGCCGCTGCGAGATTTGGCCCGGGATGGGGGCGGGGAAGGAGGAAGGGGTCCGAGGAAGGAGGGGTGTCGGCAAGGCTCCCTTCCTCAGCCTCCAGCTCTGGGACTCTTCCCGGTGGGAGCTGAGGAATGAAGGAGAAAGAAGCCGACTTCCTTCCCTTCCAGATCTTCCCTCTCCCCTCCGCTCCCCGCCCCCCATAGCCATCCTTCAGTGAAATCCGTGCGCCAGAGCCTCAGCCCCTGTATGGGCAGGAACGGACCTGAACCAGATCGGCCGCTTTCCAGAGGTGGGCCCCGCTGAAAATTAACGTTAAAAGCCAAAAAAACCGTGCCTTCTGGTGTCTAGACAACCAGCTTCTGAATCAAGGAGTGCACATCCTGGCGCCTACTTAGTTTGTGTATTAGGACAGCTCTTCAACCCCCAAGCGATTCTCTAAAATCTGAGGGGGCAGCGAAGTCTCTAAATCCCGGGACTAAAAGATCTGGATTCAAGTTCGGTCTTTAATATGTTCTTGCTGTGTGACCATGGGAAAATAGCTTGAGTTCTCTGTGCCCCAAGCAATTTTTTAAGACACTAAGTTGCAGAAAAGCTGCCAATCTGCATTTTTTTAGAGGGAGTCTCTCTTCTGGGAGTTTCCTAGAACCGTAAAACCTGTGTAATCCCTTTCCCCTCTGCCAATTGTTCATTTATCAGAAAGCACTAAATTTGTTGTTGTTTGTCCCTCAGAGGACCAAGACATCAGGCCACGGCATGCAAGTGAATGGATTGAAGGCAGGGAGGCCTTCGTGAGGGCACCTGCCTCACTTTCCCCAAAGTGGGTCCGGTGGCCGGATATCGGGCAGGATGATGGAGATGGCCCTGGATGCAGTGGGAGACCTTGGCCTTTGTAAATTAAGGTCTTCTGTCTCAGTTTGACTGAGATCTGGGTTCCAATCCCAGTTCTGTTACATACTAGCTGCATGAGATCAGGCAGGTCGTTTAACATCTCTGGGAGTCATTTCAATTCAACTTAATTCAATTTATTAAGTATCTATATTTATTTTTAATATTTATTTATTAATATATTTGTTAAGTATCTATAACTTTAAGTTCATATCTGGAACACTCTCCCTCCTCCACTCTGACCACTGACCTCCCCAGCTTCCCTTAAGTGCTCAGTAAAATCCACCTTCTCCTAGAAGCCTTCCCCAAACTCCTCTTCATTCTAGTGATTTCCCCCGGAATTGATTTCACATTTGTCCTGGATATAGTTTGCTTTGTACATAAGTTCTATTGCATATGGCCTCCTCCATCTCTAGATTGTAAGCTCTTTGAGGAAAGGGACTGTCTTTGAACTCTTTTTGTATCTTTTTGTATGTATTTCCTTGATGGATTTAAAAATCACATAGTCCAAACATCTTCTTTACATATAGGTTATCAGGATCTAGAGCTGAGAGAGGCCACAGAATGTCAGGGCTGGAAGAGGCTTAGAACAAAAGAGTATCAGAGCTGGGAAGGAATCTTAGAACATAGAGTGTCAGAGTGGAAGGGCCCTTAGAACAGGGGATGTCAGAGCTAGGAGAGTCCTTAGAACAGGGGATGTCAGAGCTGGGAGAGTCCTTAGAACCTAGGCGGTCAGAACTGAGGGGTGGGGTTAAACAGGAAATATAGAGCTGAGGAGAAACCTTAGAACACAGAATATCAGAGTTGAGAAAGTACTTATAATATACAATGTCAGAACTGGAAGGAGTCTTACAACCCAGGATGTCAGAGCTGGGAGGGCCCTTAGAACAGAGAATGACAGAGCAGGGAGGGTCCTTAGAATATAGAATGTCAGAGCTGGAGAGTAACTTTAGAACTCAGGATGTCAAAGCTTCTGGATAGACTTAGGACATAGAATGCCATCTGTAAGGAACCAGGTAAGGAAACTGGGGCCCTGAAAGAAAGTGACCTGCCCCAGGTGACAGCTCCAAACTGGGCTTTCCATTCAGGCCGCCTGCCTGTATTCTTCCTCTTACACCAGCCTGTACAAAGGGAGAAATACATCTCAAGCCACAAGAACCAAAGGGCCAAGATTTTGAGTGTTTGTTCTTTACACTGTGAATTGATTTTCAAAGGGTGTTTCCCAGAAATGGTCCCAGCCTCTCTGGTCTCCTGTTTCGCTATTTATTCCACCTTGGCTGGCTGCCCCTCCTTGCTAGACCCTCTGCTCCCCCTGGAAAGCTCTGGGGAACAGCCCGGCCCCATGGCAGCCGGTCCTTGGCTCCAACACTGGGGCCCAAGCAGGGAAGCACTGTTCCCATAAATCCCCTGCTAGGTTCCCCTGTCAGGCAGCCCAGCTCCTGCCAGCTGGGACCTGCAAGCAAGTTCTTGCCCTGGCCGGAGGGGCCATTCCCAGGCCTGGGGCTTAGAGGAGAGTCCTGTGCCAGCCAGGAGAGGAGGTGGGGTGACTTCCGCCCCAAGGAAGACAAGTCAGGGACTAGCTTCACACCCATACCCTGTCCCTCCCTTTCTTTCTCAAGTCCCAGACTTAATATCCATTTTAAAAAAAACATGGAAGAAAAATGGAACAAGGATGGACATGGGAAATGGAGCATGAGAAACCTGTCAGGAGAAGATGGGCAGGGATCAGGAAGATGAATGTACAAATGGAAACATGGTGTAGAGTAGAAAAAGTAGAAAAACTCAAGGCAGATTTGGGGGCAGGAAGCCTAGAAGTGAGCACAGCTGGGCTTCCTTACTGGCAATATGATCTCAACCTCTGAACCCCAAGGGGTCCTCTATGTAGAAGCAAAAGATTGCACTAGAGGGTCCCTTTCAACTCTAAATCCTGTCTTTAAGTTCCTGGGTCCCTTAGGGCCTCTTTCTTTTTCTATGTAGGGTTCAGGAATTAGGCTCCATGTTTCTAAAGTCCACCCTCAGTATAAACTTAAGGAAGAAAATCCTTCTGTGGCTCAAATGGCTAAATAGAGCAAAAGGCTCTCTAATGTTAGGACTACATGGAAGTCTGGACTCCTTTGGGGCTAAAATTGTCTGTTTTATCTTTGCAAACATCTCCAGGCACAATGTCTTACATGTAATGTAGTCAGTCAATAAACATTTATTAGGCTCCTACTATGGCCCAAGCACTGTGCTAAGGGATATGAGGAAAGGCAAAAATAGAACCTGCTTTCAGGAAGCACACAATCTAACAGCCAATGAAGGAGGCAAAATGAAAACTCCTTTGTTCAAATAAGATATAGACAGAGCAAATTGGAATTAATTGACAAAAGACAGACATGAGCATTAAGGGGAATAGGGAAAGACTTGTTGCAGAAAGGAGAATTGGAACCGAGTCTTGAAGGAAGCCAGGGGAGCCTCAGAGTCAGAGAAGAAAAGGAGGAGATCCCAAACCCTGGGCATACAAAGTTGTACAAAGTCAGGTGATGAAGAGTCACATATAAGGGATAGAAAGAAGACCAGTGTCCACGGACTTTAAGATTACATGGAATGTTCTAGAAAATTATTCTGCTATAAGAATGTGGTGAATACAGAGAAGCAGAGGAAAATATCTAAGAATATCTAAGAAATCTGAGAAGACAGTTCCAATCCCTTCTCTGAGATGTGGAAATCTACAGATGTTAGCACATTGCACATGGTTTTGGTTTTAGTTTTATTTTTTCAATGTATCTATCAGTTTTGCTTTTGAGGTTTTGTTTTATTTTATTTTTTCAATGTATCTATCAATTTTACTTTTGGGGTTTTATTTTACTTTTTTCAATGTATTTGTCAGTTTTGCTTTTGGGGTTTTATTTTATTTTATTTTTTCAATGTATCTATCAATTTTACTTTTGGGGTTTTATTTTACTTTTTTCAATGTATTTGTCAGTTTTGCTTTTGGGGGTTTTGTTTTATTTTACTTTTTCAATGTATCTCTCAGTTGTGTTTTATTTTACTTTTTCGCTATCAGTTTTGCTTTGGGGATTTTGTTTTATTTACTTTGTCAATGTATCCCTATCAGTTTTGCTTTTTGGGTTTGTTTTATTTTACTTTTTCAACATTATGAAAACATAATAAAATAGTTTACTAAAAAAAGACTACATGAAAGAGACCAAAGCGTAGTAGACTACAAAGACAGAAAAAAGCAGACTGATCAGAGTTATAATTTTAACATTGACTCTGAATTAATAGGGAGTCATTGAAATGTATTGAGTAGGGTGTGATATAGGAGGCATTTTATAAATGCTGGGGACTTAAAGGATGAGGACAAGACCCATATGAGAAGTTAGAACTTGATGAATTGAACAGAGAAACTATAGTTGGACACAACTGAACAACAGAACACAACTCCCAGTTCTCCCACCTAAGTATGACTCAACAGAAGTGACTTTACTCCCTGAGCCTAAGTTCACTTACTTGGTGGGACAGTGTAAGCTAATCAGAGTTAAGTGACTCATCCAAGATCACACATGGTTGTATTTGACTCAGGTCCTCCTGACTCCAGAGCCACCTAGCTGCCCCGTTTATCCACTTGTAAAGATGGTCTAATTACTCCTGCCCTGTCTTTTCTGAGGTGACAAGATGAGGATATCATGAAATGTCCTTAAATTTTCAAGTGTTATATATATATGTGTGTGTGTGTGTGTGTGTGTGTGTGTGTGTGTACACACACACACACACACACACACACACACACACACACACACACACACTGCCCTGACTGGATAGTGACTCAGGGAGGCAGCTGGTGCAAGGATCAGATTGATTTAACTGGCCCCTATTCTGACAGTCAGGACTAGGAAGTAGGGCAGAAGGCAGAACCAGATGTCTCAGACCCAATATGTGTGACAGAAATGCTATGCCCACACCCATTTCCTGGTCTTTATCCCACACACCTCCCTGGGACAGAGGAACAAGGTATACAAATGTAGGAACATCTTCTGCCAACGGTGCCCCTGGCAGTTGTCCAGTAAGTTGTTTGCTGGAGGCCAATAAGGGTGGGTTAGGATAATCACTCAACCGAATAGAGAATCTTGGAACTATAAGAGAATTTATAACCTAGACTATCAAAAGCTGGAGGAGACTGGGGCTGTCTTTTTTTTTTTTTTTAATACTATTCCCATGAAGGAGAAGGGGGAAAAGAATATGACACTTTATAAATATTATCTCATTTAATCCTCACATTAATTCTTCAAGGTAGGTGCTATTATTATCCCCATTTTATAGTTGAGGAAACTGAGGCAGAGATTAAGTGACTTGCTTAGGGTTGCACAGCTAGCAAATGTTTAAAACTAAAGCTGAACTCTGATCGTCCTAACCATAGGCCCAACACACTGGCTGCCCAGCTCAAAATTAAGTGTCTTATTCATTTATGTTACTGGGAAGCTAGAAAGAAGTATGGTAGAAACCAAGCACAGACCAATACATGATTTAGATATATAAGGTTATATTATAAAAATGAGGGGAGTATGAAAAAAAAAGTTAGCTGTCAGATCTATGTATAGGGGTCATGAAGAAGCAAGAGATAGAGAAGTTTGCAGAAGGCAAAATGGATCATTTTGATTACATAAAATTTAAAGATTTTTGCACAAACAAAAGCAGGGTAGCCAAAATTAGAAGAAAAATTAGTGGAAGTTGCAGCATGGTTTCTTTAATAATGTCCATTGATTGGAGAATGACAGAATAAATCATGGAATATGAATGGGTTGGGATAGAAGTATGATGTAAGGAATGGTGAAGAGGTTGACTTCGGAAAAAACAAGGAAGAACTATATGAACTGATACAAAATGAAGCAAGTAGAACCAGGACAACATTGTACACAGTTACAGCAATATTGTAACAAAGATCAATTGAGAAAGTTAGCTACTCTGATAAAGACAATTATCCAAAACAATTTCAAAGGACCCATGATTAAAAATGTTCTCTACCTCCAGAGAGACAACTGATTAACTCTGTGTTGGCATTTTTTCCCCTTTATTTTTCTTGGTGTTTTTTTTTTTAAGAATGTGGCTAATGAGGAAATATGTCTTGCATGACTGTATATGTATAATGGGAATCATATTTCTTGCCTCCTCAATGGATGAAGGAGGGGCAAAGAAAGGAGGAGAATTTGGTCCCAAAAATAAAAATAAAATTTAAGCCTATTAATTTGGTTTGCTGACTATTCATCATAATTCAAGTTATTACCAACAGATCTGCTGCCTCTGAAAATTGTTGGGAAATAAAGCTTCAAGCTGATAAGAAAGAAAATGAAGAAGGAGGGAAGGAAAGAAAGAAAGTGAGAAAAAGAAAAGAAGAATAAGGCATCAAAAAATCATAGTTTTAGAGGTGGAAAGGGCCTTAGAGGCAACCTTTTCCAGCTCATTTTTCAGATATGAATTGAATTTTCAGATGAGATTTGAATTCAGGTCCCTTGAATATAAAAACTGAACAGAAAGGGAGAAAGAAAGGAGGGGAAAAGGGAAAAGGAAAAGAAAATAAAGGAAAAAAACAAAGACAGGAGCAGAAGGTGAACAGGAGGGAGGAGAGTTGTGGGTCAAGATTTTTTGTGGCAGGGGTTGGGGGGGCGCTTCAGGGGCCACTCAGGTTTCAGAGTCTCAGAGAAATGTTGAAGTATTTTCCCAGGCTAGGCTGAAAGCAAGCAGGCAGCTGGCGCCCATCTCTCCCAGGGAAAGGGGAGAAAGTCTGAAGTGGTGCCAAAGTTTTAGTCCTGGGAATGAGAACGAGGGCTTCAGAGGTTATGACGGATCCTCCCGACTGAGTCTCGAAAGATGACACCTCACCGACTGTACAGCTGCTCTTGCCGGGGCCAAAAATCAAAATCATCCCCAGCCACAGGTCCCCTCGGGTTTGTCCTGGAGTCAAGGGGGCACAGAGAACCCCAGTAATAGGTGGAAAGAGCTCTGTAGGAGGCACTGGCTCTCAGGCAAGGTATCCATCCTCCTGAACATCAGCCTCAGTTTCTTTCTCTATAAATTAATTAAGAGTGTACCTATTTTGCTTTTCTCTGGAAGGACTCGTGGATATCAAATGGGATAATGGATAGAAAGTGTTATATCCATAAGATGGAACCATAAAGATTATATCAATGGGCTACAGTAAAGATTACTACATAAATGAACTGGTAGCTTAGGGCACAAGAGGTATCAGGGAAAGGAAATGGAACAAAGTACCAAAGACTAACTATGGGAAAAGCACTGGTCTTGAAGGATCTACACAAGAGACTCAGATTATTAAAAACTAGATGAGTGATTTGAACAAGTCAAACTTCCCAGCCTCAGTTTCCTTCTCTTAAAAATGAGCACGACAATATCTGCATTCCCAATATGGGGTTATGATTGTAATGGCCAAATGAGAAAGTCTAAGTCAAGTACTCTATAAAATCTGCTATTATGACCATGATAGAATGGAATAGATATAGCCAGAATGTTGTAGTTGGAATCAAGAAAACTTGGATTCAAATCCTGCCACAGACATTAGTTGTGTGATTCTGGGTAACTCATTCAGCCTTCAGTCATTCAAGTCAACTGGAGGCAATAATAGCATTTACCTTAGAAGCTATTTGAGCATCAAATGAGGTAATGTATACCATTTTAGAAAACTTTAAAATGGCATATTAAATTTGTTATTAAAAGGCCTAGGCAAGAGAAAAATGAAGGGAGCCACACTCACTATCTGTATTGAAATATTGCCATATTTAAGAAGCCAGAGTAGGGCAGAAACCCAAACAAATCAATGAATCATTAAAAGAATTTTTTTAGTCTTCTAAAACTTGGGACTGTTCTTAAATTTTTAGAATATGTCCAAGTAAAGTACACTTTGTGAATTACTTGTCATGGGTAGTTATTGCATTTTGGATATACTTAATTTCATAATTTTGAAAAAAAAATATTTCCATTTGTGGCATCTGTTTGCAGTTCAGAAAAATGAGAAAATATGTAATTGTGAGATGCTCTGATATCTACAAAAATGTAAACAAAATTGACTAAATCTGAAATAAAATCAATGAAAATTTAAAAACTGAAGCAAGAGAAAGAGGTAGATTGAAAGAATAAAATGAATAAATCTCAAGAAACTTTCTGGAAAAGGAAACTCGAGCTAAAACAAGAAACTAGGGAAGGGATATATTATGACGGACATGCAATGAAGTAGACAATGCTAATAAAGACTCAAAACAATGGTTCCTCATCGCCTTCAAGGAAACTATGTGACTTAGGATACATTGCTTTCTTACTCTGAAATCTATAAAATGAGAGGATTAAACCAATTAAATGATACCTAAAATTTTCCTCCAATCATTGTACATGGTAACATCAATATTATGTGACAATCAATTCTAACGAACGTGACCTATTCCAACAATGAGATGATTGATGCCAGTTCCAATGATCTTGTGATGAAGAGACCCATCTACACACAGGGAGAGGACTATGGGAACTGAATGTGGATCACGACATAATATTCTCACTCTTTTTGTTGTTGTTCCCTTGCATTTTGTTTTCTTATTCACTTACTTTCCTTTTTTATCTGATTTTGTGTGTGTGTATGCAGCAAGAGAATTGTATAAATATGTTGGATTTAACATATATTTTAACATGTATAACAGATATTGGATTGCTTGCCATCTAGGGGAGGGGATGGGGGGAAAGAGGAGAAAAACTGAAACACAAGGTTATGCAAGGGTCAGTGTTGGAAAATTATCCGTGCATGTGTTTTGAAAATAAAAAGCTTTTTTAAAAAATAAAGAATTGTCCCAGAAAAAAATAAAATAAAAATTTCCTCCAACATTCTGTGTTCTCAAGTCCCTCACTCCTCAGATATCCTTCTAGATCTGACACTCTATAAAGTCCTTTCCCATTCTGAATTCCGTGTTCTTACATTTCTAACAGTCTATATTCTCAGATTTTCCAAAGTCCCCTTCATCTGTAACATTTTGTGCTCCATTGTCAAATTCTGCCATTCTAGGTTTTATCCTTCTGTTCTAAATTCTCTCCTAGTTCTAATTATGACATCCCCAACTGTTTGGGCATGTATTCATATATTGTATTTAATTTATACTCTAACATATTGAACATGTATTGGTCAACCTGCCATCTGGGGGAGGGGGAGAAGGAGAGGGAAGGAGAGGAAAAATTAGAACAAAAGGTTTAGCAATTCTCAATGTTGTAAAATTACCCATGCATATATCTGGTAAATAAAAATTATTAAAAATAAAAAAAAATTTTAATTAAATTTTTTTTAAAAATGAATTATGACATCCCATATTCTAACATTCTATACTATAATGGTCCCCTCAGCAATAAAATTCTAATGTTTATTTTATATATATATATATATATATATATATATATATATATATATATATATATATATATATATATTCACACATATAAACTTCCATATGATATATTAGCTATACATTAAATGTGTAATAGAATAAAATATATTAGATATAATAATAGTCTAAATAATAGCATAAAATATATTAAATGTATGATAGTATAAAATATATTAGCTAAATAATAATAGGAAATATAATATCATACAATATATTACACATATAATAATAGCTTAAATAATAATAGGAAATAATATTAGAAATATAATAGTACAAAATGCATAAGATATGTAATAGTATAAAATATGCTAGCTCCATAACAGTATAAAGCATTGTAATAGCATAAAATATATTCAATATAAAATAGCCCAAATAATAGTATACATATATTAAAAATATAATAGTATAAAATGTTTTAGATATAGTCTATAGACATATACATAGCTATATAGTATAAATATATTACATACAATATAAAAATAATATTCTATATTTATTATATGCTATAATAAATCAATATATTCTATACCATATGTAACAATATTTATATGATGTTTTAATATATTAGAATGATAGGCTATAATAAATATATTTATGCTAATATCTATTTCTTAGCTCAGGACTGGAATGGAAGTCTGGTGCCTTAAATCCATGAGTGAGTGAAAGCAACAGGTGAACTCATCCCTCCAGGATTGTCAGTGGTTCCCATGTGGAGCTATCCAGCTGGGATAAGATAAATGGGAAATACTTCAGCCAGGGCTTCTGTCCCTGAGCACTTTACATCCTGAGCCAAAGGGAAAAAAAGAAAGAGGTTATAAACAAATCGTAGAGTCAGACTGAGGATTTTAGGGATTTTTCAAATGGTGAGAAATCAGCAAAAATCCTCCCAGACCTGCTGTCCCTAACTTCTTTCCCCCCTCCATTCCAAGAGCCAACAGGGTCATAGCTGGATCTTTGACAGAGTTAGCAGCTTCATTCCCAGTGGTGCAATTAGCATGCTGGGTTGCCTTGAATAAATTACTTTCTTTTCTGGATTCCAGTTTCCACATCTGCAAAATGAGCTGGAAGTAATCTTCAAAAAAAAAAAAAAAACTTCAATAATTTTCAAATTCTAAAGTTTTTTTATTTTCTATTTATTAAGGTGCTTTAAGATCACCAAAGCAAGACATTAATTGTTTCTGAAAAGTCAGTTTCAAAGGAGAGAGGAAGGAGGGAGAGAGGAAAATAATGAGGCAAAAGTATTTGTTGAGCACCTACTATGTGCTTAGGTCTGTGCTAGATGCTGAAGGATCTTTTTCTGATGCAAATATCCCTGGTCTGGGAGTCAACAACCTGGGTTTGGATATTAACTGCACCACTTCCTAACTAGCTGTTTGACTCTGGACAAGTCCCATCCTCTCTCTTGAATTTAATTTGTCATCAAATGAGATATTTCTAAATAAATTAGCAAAGTGCTGGCACATACTAGGCACTCAATAACTGCTTGTTTCCTCATCTATAAAATTAAGAAAAGAATTCCAGTATTTCCTCCCCCAACAGGTTATCCTGAAGATGGAATCTGAACCTTCATTTCCTCATCATAAAATAGGAAGTGAAATTAGATGATCTCTAAGAATCTCTAAAGTCAACACAGCTCTATCTAGAATCCAACTAACTGATATTCTGTGTTCTAAAGTTCCTCCCAATCTAAGATTCAATTCAACACAGTCTTCCTATGTTCCAAACTCCCTTTCTGGAGTTCTACATTCAAAGGTCTCCCTCACCCTTGAAATTCTGTTCTAGGTCCCTCCTAGTTCTGACAATCTATAAACTTTTGGATGATGGAAGTATTTTATGCATTGCACACAGAAGAGATCATTAAATTATTGAGATCCAAAACATCCCTGAGCCTCAATTAGCTATCTTTGTATAATAGGAGTCATTTCCCAGACTACCCCACCATCTTCTTCCAAGATCACCTTCACTTACCTTTCCTTTGTATACATCTTGTATGTATGTGGTTGTTTAGGATATGACTACCTTGGGGGCAGGGATCATGTTTTTGACTTTCTCTATATCTCTAATACTTAGCACAGTGCCTGGCCATAGCAAATGCTTAATAAATGTTTGTTGACTTACAGGAAGTTGATTGGTCAACATATATTCACCAGTCCAGTGTGATGGAGCAGTGAAAAATTCCCAGCTACCACAAAAGCATTTTCTGGTTCTCCAACAACCCCTTTGGTTCTTGGAACTGGTAATTAAAGATCCCAAAGACGAATCCCAATCCAGAAGTTTTTCCCTGGACAACTTGACAAAGGGGGAAGAATAACGATTTGATATCAAATTATTTGGATTTATTCCAATTTTGCTGTGTACTGTCTGGAGTAAAACTTCTAACCACTTTGGGTGTTGGATGTGAAATGGCAAGAATGGACTTTTATAGGGAGGCAGGATCCAGACCATTGGAATTTAGAATCTTTGACTCAGGGCTGCCCCAAATGACAGGAAGGAATTGATAAGAAGAATGAAATTCAATATCCAAGATAAACATACAAGACCAAGAAGCCAGATCCTGAGTACCCAGAGATTTCATCAGGCTTCTACTCCCCTCTGTCTTTGCCTTCACCCATGGGGATCTTTGTTTCTATCAATTTGATGGCCAAATTAGCAAGTTTTGACCTTGAAAATTGGGGACAGGCAGCTTAGTGTTAAGAACAGAGTTCTGACCTGCCATCTAGGGAGGGAGTGGGGGGAGGCAGGGGAAAAGTTGGAACAGAAGGTTTTGCAAGGGTCAAAGTTGAAAATTTACCCATGCATATGTTTTGTAAATAAAAATCTATAAAAATAATAAAATAAATGAATAAATATAAATAATCAAATAAACAAATAAATAGATAGGTAGGTAGATTGTTAGTTAAATAAATAAATAGGTGAATGAATGAATAAACAAACAAATAAATAGAGAGAGATATAAATAAATGAATGAGTAGGTAAGTAAATAAATAAAAAGAACAAAGTCCTGAATTTGAAAATAGGAGACCTGGATTCCAGGCTCAGCACATCTAATACTTACTGAGTCTAGAAATAAGTTTCTTCTCCTGTGTTATTAATCAGTCTATAAGGTTTTGTTAAGCATTTACTAAGGTCCAGGTATTGTCCTAAACAATGAAGTTACAAAGAAAGGCAAAAAATAGTCCTGTCCTCATGTAAATAATAAGTTATAAATAAGATATAAGTAGAGTAGATGGGAGGTAATCTCAGAGAGAATGTCCTAGCAGTTAGTGGGGAAGGGTGAAGACCTAGAAAAACTTCCTACAGAATATGGGATTTGAATTTCAGGGGGAAGCAAAGAGGGAGAAGTGAATACAAACGCAGTGGTGTCTGCCCTATGTGAGGAGGTCAGTGTATGTAGTATGGAGAGGAGCAAAGAAAGAGTAACAACAATGGAAAAATAATCTGTGGATTATGAACTTTAAATGCTATACAAAGGACTTTCTGTCTGATCCTGGAGGTACTAGGGAGCCACTGGAGCTCCTTGAGCAAGGGGGAGTGACACATTCAGACCTATACTTCAGGAAGATCACTGTAGCTGAGTAGAGAATGGATCAGAAAGGGGACCATTTAGAGGCAGAAAGACCCAATAAAGAACTATAAACCTTAATTCAGTTGTCTTTCAAGGTCATTGTAGGGAAATCATTTTGTAAACTTAAAATGCTATGGAAATGTGTGTTATAATTAGTAATTCAAGACCCCCATAAACAAAATATTTGTGGGTGATATGTATAGGGAAAGGAGGGAGAGGAGAATTCTAGTACTAAGTTAAGATTCAGAGTAAGTTCTTGTCTTGCCAAATGACAATCAAGTCATTAGGTGACCCCAGACATATTCCCTGCTCCTTGCCATCAGATAGGTCTGGTATTCAAATGTGGAGCTTAGACACCTACCCTACCAGATTTCAGGTGAGGAACATGAAGATGAACTGAGGTTATTATAGAAGAACCTTGAAGGTCTAAAAAAGTGCTCTGAAAATATATTGGATGGTCCTTTGGTCTAACAGAAGCTTGTCATGAGACTGATGATGAGTCAGAGTAAAGACCACAGGGAAGGCCCCTTGGGTTATGGGGAGGAAGGTATCAAGCATAAAAAGACCCAATGAGATTAGAACAGGACTTTCAGGGTAGAAAATGCAGGGGAATACAAGATGCCTTGGGGGAGATGGTGAAGGCTTCACAGCACTTAACTGTTTGATTGCTCATCATCATCACCATTTAAGGAAAGAAAATGGCAAGGAGAAATTTGGCTTTGGGAGGATGCACAACATTGGGCTGCTAGAACTAGGAGAGCCCCTAGAATATCAGGCTGGAAGGGCCCTTAGAACCCAGGAGGTTAGAACTTGGAGGGCCCTTAGAACCCAGGAGGTCAGAGCTAGGAGGGCCCTTAGAACCCAGGAGGTCAGAGCTGGGAGGGCCCTTAGAACCCGGGAGGTCAGGGCTGGGAGGGCCCTTAGAACCCAGGATGTCAGAGCTGGGAGGGCCCTTAGAACCCAGGATGTCACAGCTAGGAGGGCCATTAGAACATAGGCTGTCAGAGCTGGAAAGGAACTAAAAGGAACAGTCTAGAACACACTGCTACATCTTAAAGGTCATGTAAGCCAGTTTCTATCTCAGTTCAGAAGTCCCTTTGCTTATACCATTCCAGAAAAAGAGATATATGGAAAGAGAATTCCAGGTATATAGTAGGGTAGATCAGAAAAACTTTTGTTTTTCCACATTTCCTCAACAACAAAAAAAAAGACAGAACATCACCCGAGAAAGAATGTAGAGCAATGGAAATAAACAAAAGTTGGGGTAAATCAATTGTCCTCCTAAGACAATTTGAGAAGACCCCAAGACCTGACCTCCAAGAGCAGAAGTCTGCCTGAGTGAAGTACAAATATCTCCAAGGGGATTCTGCAGAGTCAACAAACACCAAGCCCTGAAGGATACTTGGTTGGAAGCAGCCTCAGCCCTAGAATCTGTCCTCTCATAGTCGGTGTGGGGGGTCTGACTGCTGAGTAGACTGAAGCACCTTTCGCTGTTGAGGGATGCCAAACACAGCTGTGCTGACCAGATTCATCCCAGGATGTAGCTGGGGGAAGAAGGAGCTAGCATACACCTGTGCGTGCAGTAGCAGAGGGGCTGGGTCCCTGGGGCTGTGGGCACTTACAGAAGAGTCCCTGGGTTCAGTTCCAGGGCAGAGAAGACAGCTGTAGTTTGTCCAAGAGGGACAGCAAGGAGAAAGATCACTTGTGGGACAATGTGGCTTGGGACCCTAATCATGACTTAGGAATGGAAAGAAGAGTCCAAGATTGGACCCATAAATAAACCTCAAAAAAATAAATAAATAAATAAAACAGTAAGAAGGACTTGAGACTTGGGGCATCATTCACCATAATTAACTTGATTACACAAAATAAAACAAATAAATAAATATGACTAAGCAAAGGAGAAAAAATCCAACCATAGTCAGGTACCAAGGAAATAGAAATTATCTGGATTTATATTCAGAGAAAGATTACAGAGAAAAAAAAAAAAAGTAACTCCTTTTTCAATTAAAAAAAAAAAGTCAAATGTTACCAAGCACAAAAAGAGTTCTTGGAAGAATTTTAAAAGAATTGGAAAAATTAAAAGAAAAAAAAAAGAGTAACCCAAGAAAATTATGAAAAGAAAATCCATCAACCTTAAATAGAGAATCAAAAACTTAAGGAAGAAAATTACTCCTTAATTGAGTGAATGCCCATCAGTTGGGAAATGGCTGAATAAGTTACAGTATATGAAGATAATGGAATAGTATTGTTCTATAAGAAGTGAGGAACAGGCTAATTTCAGAAAAACCTGGAAAGACTTACATGTAATGATGCTGAGTGAAGTAAGCAGAGCCAGGAAAACATTGTACACAGTAACAGCAAGATTATGTGATGATTAACTCTGATGGACTTGGCTCTTCTCAGCAATGCAGTGATTCAAGGCAATTCCAATAGACTTGGGATGGAAAATGCCATCTATATCTAGATAGAACACTATGGAGACAGAAGATGGATCAAAGCATAGTATTTTCACTTTTTTATTTACTTATTTTCTTTCTGTGTTTCCCCCCCCCTCTTTAATTCAATTTTTCTTGCACAACATGTTTGCATAAATATGTTTAAAACTATTGCATGTATTTAACCTATATCAGATTTCTTGCTGTGGTAGGGAGGGAGGAGGGAAGGATAAAAATTTAGAATACAAAGTCTTACAAAATGAATGTTGAAAACTATCTTTATATGTATTAGAAAAAATAAAAACTATTGGAAAAAATAAAATAAAAAATAATAATAATCTAAAAATAAAATAATTCCTTGAAAATCAAAATTGGGCAAAAGGAAACTGACTACACTCTATGACACCAAGAAATAATAAAAAACAAAAACGAAAAGATGTAAAATAGGAGAAAATATGAAACATCTCATCAGAAAAAAAAATAATAAAAACTGATCTGGAGAAGAAATAAGGATAATTAGACTACCTGAAAATTACAATTTAAAAAATGCTGACACAATATTTAAAAAAAAATTTACCTACGTAAATTGCCCTGAAGTTCTAGAACAAGAAGGCAAAGCAGAAATAGAAGGAGGAAATCCTCCAAGCACCTGAAAGATATTCTAGGAAAAAAACTTGCAGTAATATTATAGTAAAGTTTCAAAGCTTGAAAATATTGGAAGCGACAGCTGAAAAATAAACAAACAATTTAAATATCATGGAGTTATGATAAGAATTACACAAGACCTAGAAGCTACTACATTGAAGGACCACAGGTCTTAGAATATTATATTTTGTAGAGCAAAAGAGCTGGGGTTATGACCAACAGTAACTCACCCAGCAAAGTTAATTATGATTCTGAATGGGAAAAAAAAAGAAAATTTAATGAACTGACTTTCAGGTATTTGTGACAAAAACAGCAGAAGTAAAGGGAAAAGTCTGACATATATGACATTTAGGAGAATGTTAAGGTAGACATTAAAGATCAATTATAAGGGACTCCAAAAGGTCATTTGTTTACTTCTTATATGTGAAAATATTATAAGTACTTGTGACTGTCATCAATATTTGGGTGGTTTGAAAAAAAAGGCTTGGGGAAAGCTGTGTACGATGAGATGAATCTTAAAAAAAACAAAACCTGTGTAGAAGATATGAAAATGTGTAATTATTTCATGTAAATAATTCAATATGTATTATATAATATAAAAGGAAAAATTAACACAGAAGATGATAATGGGGGAAGGGTAAGTGGTACAGAACCTTACTCTCACTGAGAATGAGTTAAAGAGGGAATATAAATACCTAGAAAAAATTAAAGTTTTTTTAAATACAGAAAGAAATAAGAGAGCAAGGGGATACAGCAGGAGGAGAAAATAAGATAGAAGGGGTAGTTGGATTAAGAAATGGGAGGGTAAGGTAGCAGAGGAGTAAGGAGGAATAGGAATAGGATGAAAGGGATAATGAGTAAAAATAGGAAGGAGGAAAATACACAATAAATAATTATATTGTAGAATGTGAATGGGATGAATTTACCCATACCAAATGAAAGTGACAAAAGATTAAAATTTTGAATTCAAGAGTACATTGCTTTCAGGAGACTCTATAAAAATAACACAGAAATAAAATAAAGGGCAGGAGTAAAATTATAATCTCACATAAAGTTAAAGCTAAAATAGATTTAATCAAAAGAGAAAAAAATAGAGAAACTACATTATGTGTCACCAATGTTATTTAATATTGTTTTAAGCCATTTAAAATAACTAAACAATACAAAATACCTGACAGCATACCTGCCAAAACAGACATAAGCATGAAAACATAAACAAAAAATACTTTTTATACAAATAAAATCAGATCTAAACAATTGAAGAAACAATTATTGTTCTTGAGTAGGTAAAACCAATATAAATATTAATATGAGAATTTCACCTAGCTAGTCTATTTATTCATTGCCATACCAAATAAATTATTTTCAAAAATATCTTACTGGATTAGAAAAAATAATAACAAAGTTCATGTGGAAGAACAAAAGATCAGGGACTTCAAAGAAACCAGTGGGGAAAAAAAGATGTAAATGAAGCAGATTCAGTTATTTCAGATCTTAAACTACATTATAAGTGAGATCATTGTTGAACTATAAAATAGATAATTCCAATGATTTTAAATTAAAATTTTCTTGTATAAACAAAACTTATGGAGCCAAGGATAGAAGGAATGCAGAAATTGGCAGTGTACCCCACTGGGTGGGGGAGAACTTCAATAGATAAACTTTTGGGTAAAATGTTATTGAATTGGAATATTGCTACGGTGGAAGAAATGTTGATTTAGCAAAGCATGGAAAGACCTGGATTTATGAAGGAAGATACTATCCATCTTCAGAGAAACAGGTAACAGGTGAAGATAAGCATAGTACAGTCGTACATAAATATGAATGAGTTTATATCTGTATATAGATATAGGTACATCTATACCTATATCTATATATGTATATATGTATATATCTATCTATAGCTATATAAATTTATTTATATCTATATGCATATATATTCACACTTAATTGTAGTCTTCTTTAAGGTAGAGGGAAGAGGGAAAAAGAAAGTAAAAAGCAGAGAACAAAAGAAAGCCTACATGGAAAATGAAGTGGGCAGCTTTGAAAACAATGTGTAGTATTCTTGAAATGAAAATCTATTGTTTTATATTGAATTCTCTCTTTTGATCCTCTATGTGTATGGATTTTTTTTTCTTTTCTCATTTGGGTATTTAAGTTTAAAATAAATAATAAAATTTACCAGAAAGAGAGAAAATTTCTGCCTAAATGCTTCCAGTTAGGATGCTCTCAATCCCTCTCTGAGAAGTTTGCCATCTGCCTTTGGGGATCTGAAGGTCTGGTTCAGGAAGAGAGTCCACTGAATCCATGGAGCAATTTTAAATGTTTTCTGCCAGAACAATCTAGTCACTCTAGCACTGGGCTGTTTGTAAACATATTCTCACACTTGGTAGCCATAACCACAATGGCCACAGTCTCAGAATGGCCCAGGGCCATAAAGAACCTTCTCCAAACTCAGTTTATAAAGCCATAGACTCTTAGGACTGAAAGGAAAATTTGATTTCTTTATCTGAAGAGAGACTATGAAGGCTGGTAGCTAGAGGGAGTCGGGTCTCTCTCATCTGGGTTCAGCATCACCAATATCCAAGATGCTCCCCCAGTCTCATTGGGATCATCCTCTTCCCACAGAAGAACTATGGCAGAGAGCCAGTAGGGTCCAGGAGAGGAATGCATGACCACAAAGGGTTAAAACCAAGCTGGGGCTTTGTCTTGATCCCCCTGAGCAAGCAGGTCCCTGAGCCCAGGGTTTAGGTTTCAGCCTCCCCTCTAGCTATAAAACATGATCATGTCTCCACTGCTGATTGATGGTCTTGGGGAAACCATCAGGGTGATGGGCCCAGCGAGATCAGATTTTCAAGGGTTGAATGACTGATACCTTAGCCACCCCCTTCCCCACCAGTAACCTGCAGCAAACCCATCATGAAGCTGCAGCCAGGACACAGCAGGGTCTACAAGGGGCAGAAGCTGGCCAGAGAAGCATGGCCATCACTGAGACCTGAGACCCAGTGAGCCTTAAAACCCATCTAATCCCATCTCCTCCTGATCCAACCACAGTCCACATTTCTCAATAATGTGCAAATAGAATAAGCATTATAGAGTCAAAAAATATTGACCTGAGAGGAGCCTTAAAATATATGTGCTAGAAGAGCCTTAAAACACAGAATGTCAGAGTAAGAAGGGGAATTTAGGACATAGGATGTCAGCACTAAATGGAGCTCATGACATTGGACCTAGAGACCAACTCCTTCATTTTACAAATAAGGAAACTGAGTCGAGAAGAGGTGATGACCTATCCAAGATGAGCTGGCCTCAAGGACTGGGTCTACTGAATCCACAGCTGGCATTCTTTCCACTTGCTTCTCCATGCTGATGCTTAAAGACAGCCGAAGAATAAGAGTAATGGAGGACAGAGAGTTGGGCTGGACATCACCCAGCACCCAGCCCTGGAACATTTTCCATCTGATTCCTACTTTCTCCCAACCAAATCCCCTGCTCACTGGAGCCTAATCCGCTTCAGAGTGACATGGGACAAGTGCTTTTCCCAGCTCTGGCTGCAATGGGGCCTCCGATGATCACATGAGCTGGAATGAAACCCTAGCCATCCCCACAGCTTCAAACGCCCGTAGAATGTCAACAGCAGATTAGAGTTTTTTATTGTTCCCAGGATCTGAGACAGAGGTAGGAAATATGCACTGAGGTACTAACCACAGCCTTCCAAGGAGAAGAGACGGAGATTGAGGCCCTAATCCTCCAGAGATAGGAAGATCACAACTCCTTCCTCCTCCCATCAGGCTTTCCTTCTCACCAAAAGAAACCCTGGACCAGAAAGTCCTGAATTCAAGTCCAGCCTCATCAGTGACAAGCTCTGGGATATTGGGCACCTCTGCCCTTTTAAGGATTCATTTCCCTTTTTGTCAAATGAAGAAACTGAAACTGAATTGCATAAATTTTAAAGGACCTTCTAATTCTAAAATTCTAAATTCTATGGTAATGAAGAAAAAGCTTTCTGAAGGAATAATCATTCAACTGTCTGAAACCCTATCCTTGAAGACTTTTTTTTAACCAGCCCATCCTCGCAGGGACATTTAAAAAAATTCTATTTCCACCATATTTTTTACACCCCTTGTAAAAAAACAATAACATACAATCAAGCCCATTGTTACATATTCTAGGCAAACTCACAGGCCCAAGCAAATCATATTAAAATGTAACTGGGAAATGTTTAACAAAATAAATAAAAATACAACATAGATAATGACAATTTGTGGTTTTCTAAATCAATTTGTGGCCAGCAGAGATCCATTTCTATTTGATTTTGTCATCACTGGTTTTATCCACAAAACAGCTCAATAATCTTCTCCAATCCAGATTTCTGTCTGCATTTCAGTCTAAGGAGATACTATTGCTGATCACCGGGCTCCCAAGTCTAAGGTGTCTTCCAAGTTTACTAATTTGTGCGTTTGAGGACCAGATGAATATCTATATCTGTAAGAGAGAATCCTCTTTCATAGGGAGGAGGGATCAGCCCAAAGGGTTGAGGTCCAGGGTCCTGACCTCATGACAAAGGATGCCATGAATAATGGGAATCAATCCCAACTGGGCTTTCCTCCATCCATCCAATGGACATTGGCTTTGGCAGAATCTCTAAAAGGGAGTTTTGGTTCTCTTACCTCTCTCCACTTCAGACAAAACATCTTTAGGACTTCTGTCCATTAAACACATGTAAGCTCTTCTCTAGAAAATGACAAGACCATTTTAGCTTTGGAACATTCATCTCTGGGTACCCAGGGCTCTGTGATAATAAGAAACTAGAAATGGGCTCATACTGAGTTTGCTAGTTTTCTTTCAGTGATAATAATGCTTTGTATTCAGTCAACACCTTGATCCCCCAACCCAGGCTCCTTGCTGTTGATTAATCTCCCTGCTGACCCTCTAGCCTGGTCAGAGTGGCCCATGAGACACCGAGGCTGTTTTTCAGTGAGGGAGCAAAGGGGTTCTCTGTAGCTGCTCCAGGGAATCCCTCCTTTGGTTGGGGGTAAGAGGATGGGAGATATGAGAGGGTACACCTCCAGACAAGGCTTTTCAGAAGAAGAAAGAAAAAAATTAACGCTGAGGTCTCCTACCTCCCCTCCCTTTTACTAAACCCTGGCCCTGGCCACAAACTGAGCCTTAATACTGGTCACTAATTGTCCTCTCTGTTCATCTGTGGGGAAACAGAGTCCTAGGTAAAGCCAACGAACACAGAGATGGGAGAAAAAAAAGCCACACCTTTAACCTGGGGCTCTTCTTGGGCTGCTGAAATAATCTCTTTCCACCTAGAGTCTCAGGAGCCACATTCTGACGTCAGTGATTAGTGATGGCCCATCCCCACCCTGCACAATGAGATTGTATTTAATTTATTTTTTAGGGGAACTTCCTTATCTGTGTCCCTTTACTTAATCAAACTCCTCTTCATTTGTGTATTTGTATTTGCAGTACAGGGTCAGGCACAAAGTAGGCTGAATTTATGGTTGAATTGAATTCACTTGGAAAAACTGTACACTGGACAGTTAAACTGTCTTGATTTGGTACTCTTTTAGAAGTTCTGATTGATTTAGAGATTCAAAATATCAGCAAGTTTGAGAGTTGAAATAGAGACCATCAGCCACCTAGTCTTGGGCAGAGGCTGGGCTAAAAATGACCTTGCTTAACAAAATCTTTTGCCAAAAATAAGTTAAGTTGAAGTTTACACAAGATTTCAGGAGGAATGCCAAAATAGGTAGGACTTGGAAGGGATTTGCTCTAAATCACTCAGGAATATGTAAAAGAGCTGTGATTTTGGGCTGCTAGATGGCACAGTGGATTGAGCATTGACTCTGGAGTAGGGAGGACTGAGTTCAAATCTTGCCTCAGACACTTAACATTTCCTAGTTGTGTGACCCTACATAAATCCCAATTACATTGTGAGAGAGAGAGACAGAGACAGAGACAGAGAGAGAGACAAGAGACAAGAGACAGAGACAAGAGACAAGAGACAGAGACAAGAGACAAGCTCTCATACTTTAAGTACTAAGGTCCCTTCCTATTCTAACATTCTATAGTCTAGAATCCCTTCCATCTCTCATACTTTAAGACCTCTCCCACTCTAATATTCCATATTCGAGGACTTCTCCCTGACATTTTGCGTTTTAAGGCTGACGTTTTCTTCTCCCACAGCTTCTCTCATTCAGACTTTTCATCAGCTCAGACCTAGCTTTCCCCTCTAAGTTCAGATACACATTCAACGTTGTCTTGGCCACGTAGTGGATTTCAAAACTCCTCTTTTTCCCCAGGAACGAGAAAGGATTAAAGCGGTGGGATCCAATGTCTCTGCAGTGTGAGAGAGTCCATGTAGCCTTGCCTGGCCTTGGGAAAAACGGAGAGCCCTCATTCTCTGGCCTGGGTGGGCCCAACAACATCAGCAAATTCTCTGGCCACTGGCCACAGGCTCCACGGATGGAGTTCTCTTTCTTTCCAGCTGCAACCCTTCAGGAGGCTTGGGAGAGCAAAGAGAGATGACAGAAATGGACTTCCAGGTGTCTGGGGAACACTTGGATTTCATCTGGTGAAGTGGCTTGAGCCCTAAATTTAGGACCAGAACACTTCCATCCAAACCCCAGCTCTGCTCCCTTCATCCTGCCCGTGAGACCTTAATCAAGTCACCTCAAGAGTGAGGTGGCCATTGTTCCTCTAAAATAAGAACCATCATTTCCCCACCCCCAAGCAGATCCCCTCTGATTCTGAATCTGGGATCCTAAGATTTCCTTTCTGAGGAGAAGAAAATAGCTTTGTAGTGTCCTCTAGACTTCCATCCTTTTCTCTTCTCATTTCATCTCCTATTTCCTTCTCTGGTAGCTTCTTCTTTTCTCTTCTCATCTTCTCATTTCCTTCTTTTCTCCTCTCATTTTTGCTCGTTTCCTTCTTTCCCCTTTTTCTCTTCTCTGCTCCTTTCTGCCTTCTTCCACCCTTCTCTTTTCCTTTCCTTTGCCTCCCTAATCTTTTCTCTTTTCTCCTCCTGATCTATCTCTTCTCCTCTCTTCCTCCTTTCTTCCTGTTTCTTTGTCCTAATTTTTTCCCTGTGGTCTTCTCTTCTCCCTTCTTTCTCTTGTCTCTCCTTCCAGGACTGGAGCCTAGGGTGGAAGGAGAGATAAAGTAAAACATTTTAAAGTTTTTTCCTCTACATGGGATCACAGCTTTGGAACTCGAAGGAGCCTTAGAGACCTCAGAGTCTCTTTCTCTTTACAAAGAAGGAAACTGACTCTGGAAGTTAAATGGCTTTATTGGCTCACACTTAGCAAAGTGGGGAGTTACAGAGACTGGATCAAAGCTCTAGAACTTAAAGAGCCTTGAGAAGAACTCTGGGGCAAACTTCTCATTTTACAGATGAGGAAACTGAGACCCATTTTGAAATGACTGGCCCAAGATCAGAGGGCTCACCTGCACTTACAGATTTGAGGTTCTAATCCTTAGCCTCTGGCTCCTTCTGCCCTGCAGGCCTCCCAGATTAACTCTACTGTTCCTGAGTCCTTCCTTGGGGCTCGATTCTTCCCGGGGAAAGTTTGAGACCAAAAATCTATTGGGGGGGGCAGTGCCAGATATTGGACCTTCTCTAGCTTCCCACTTCCAAGGAAATCCTCCTCCTCATTTCTGAGTGAGCATCACTGCCCCCCAAATCCTGGCCGCTTGTCCCTGCACCATGGCCAGGGTAGAGTTAATAGTGTGCCTCTGTTCCCTTCCCATCCTTCCCCCACCCCCTTCCCTGTCATCTTTCCCTGGAAAAGCAAGAGAAGGAAGCAGAGACTGGCTCCTGGAGAGGGGGCTCATAGCAGGTCTGTGATGTCAGCCAGTCAGCCCGGACTGGATCAGCACAGCTGTCTCCATACATCCCCAGATCTCATCGGGATTAGAGGGCTCCCTCCAGGGGCCTGGTGCATTCTTCAGAACCTTATGTCAACTTGGCTCCCTCCCTCATTCCACCCTCTATAGCCTCCCTCCCTCCCCCAACCTCTTCCCTTAGCCCCCCACTTCTCCCCAGGACCCCCCTTTAGTCCTTCCCCAGGATGCTTGACTTCCTCCAGGTCTTTTCTCTCATTTCTCTCTCCAGGCACCCCATTTCCCCCCATTTCTCCCCCAGAAGGACCTCAGCTTTCCCTCTATTCCTACTTCTCTCAGTCTCCTAAACCCCTCTCCTCCAAGTCCCTACACATTTCTCCCACAGAGTTCTCACTCTCTTCCCACCCCGGCACCTTAACAAATGTCTCATTTCTACCCCTCTGGGATGCCCCTCGTACTACTGGATATCAGCTTGTTCCACATACTCATCCCACCGAGAGTCCTGATGTTTCTCTGCTAGCCTTCCAATATTCCCCTTGTCACCAACCCCCTAGATCCCTAGAACCCTGGGAAATATCTTTGGGTCACCGTGAGTCCCTTTCTTTTAGTCCGTCCCCAATGGCATTCACTTCTGGTAGGCAGACCACTGGATTAGGAATGAAGACATTGGGGTTCTAATCTTAATCCCCCCTGAATCAATTGTGTGAATCCTGTAGATCACCCACCTTTCTGAACCTCAGTCCTATGATAATGATAGTGAACAGACTCACCCACAGGGACTGTAGCAAGGGCAAGCTAAGACAATGAATGTGAGGTCCTCTTCTTGTAATTATTAAATATTCCATGGGCAAGATAAGAAAAGAAACATTTGAAATGTCTTAAAAACTTTGCTTTTGCCTGCAGCTAAGGAGAGGCAGCCAGACCCTGAGTGCCTTCTTCTAGAGGGGCGGCCGTACTTCTCCATAGTGGTCCCTATATCTCATGGTCCCCTACGGGTCTCTGCCTCTATAGGAAGGAGGGGGCATAGCCCCAAGAGAAGGACAGAGGAGAAAGGACACAGCCTGGAGGAGGACAAGGGATGTTTCATTTAGGTCTTTGTCTCAAGCCTAACACTGTACCTGGCATGCAGTAGGTGCCTAATAATTGTAGATTGGTTGGGGAGGAGAGGGGAGATAGATAATCTTCTCTCCTTATGCACTTGTGGTCAGACTGTTCACATACACACACACACACACACACACACACACACACACACACACACACACACACACAAACCCTCTGATCTGTCATTGCCACATCCCAGGCCAATCTCTATGTATTTTCTTCCCTCCCCACCAACATCTTGTTTTTATCCCCAGGTTTAAAAAAAAGAATCCCTAGTTGTCCTTCCCCACCTTAAGAGTTAAAATCCAATACGAACAACTTTTTTAGGGAGTAGATGGTGCAAGTGCTGCTGTGCCCCTTTTACAGATGAGGAAAACTGAGGTTTTTACCATATACAGCAAGTGACTGAGATGGGATGTGAATTTAGGTCTCCCGGTCTCAACCCTGTATTATTTCCTCCATCACATTGCTTTTCACTCTTTTTTTGTTTTTTTCATTCAACAACTATTTGTAAGTTACTGTGTTCCATAGATGTCTGTCCTTAAGCAAATCCCCATATACCATACCACTCTGGTGGTCTAAGCTGGAAAAGGCTGAAGAGCCCCCCTGGTGTAGCAGGAAGAGCAGAAGACTCTTCTCCATGGAGCTTTCTCCAGACACACTCCTTCCTCTGGATTAATTTATTGAGCGTTGTCTTTAGGATACCTGCATTTTTCTCATTTCCCTCCTCTGCAGATTATGGTTGCCTTATCTCCTCTGTGTGTTGCTTGCAAAGAGGAAGCAGAGTCTTCTTCCATCCCAAGACTTTTCTTAGGACTTCACAGAGGGCCGTATACATAGTAGCATCACTGAAATAATAAATGACTCACTTCATCTCCATCTCCATGATCTGTAATGATAACACTATTCTCCCACCATGATTTCATCATCACCAACACCACCCACACTGCCTTCTCCATCACCGCCATCACTAACACCACTTCCTCCATCACCAACACCACCCACACTGCCTTCTCCACCACCATCATCACCAACACCACCACTTCCTCCATCACCGCCATCACTAACACCACTTCCTCCATCACCAACATCACTAACACCACTTCCTCCATCACCAACACCACCCACACTGCCTTCTCCATCACCAACACCACCCACACTGCCTTCTCCATCACCGCCATCACTAACACCACTTCCTCCATTACCAACATCACTAACACCACTTCCTCCATTACCAACATCACTAACACCACTTCCTCCATCACCAACATCACCCACACTGCCTTCTCCATCACCATCATCACCAACATCACTAACACCACTTCCTCCATCACCAACACCACCCACACTGCCTTCTCCATCACCGCCATCACTAACACCACTTCCTCCATCACCAACATCACTAACACCACTTCCTCCATCACCAACACCACCCACACTGCCTTCTCCATCACCATCATCACCAACATCACTAACACCACTTCCTCCATCACCAACACCACCCACACTGCCTTCTCCATCACCATCATCACCAACATCACTAACACCACTTCCTCCATCACCAACACCACCCACACTGCCTTCTCCATCACCGCCATCACTAACACCACTTCCTCCATTACCAACATCACTAACACCACTTCCTCCATTACCAACATCACTAACACCACTTCCTCCATCACCAACATCACTAACACCACTTCCTCCATCACCAACACCACCCACACTGCCTTCTCCATCACCATCATCACCAACATCACTAACACCACTTCCTCCATCACCAACACCACCCACACTGCCTTCTCCATCACCGCCATCACTAACACCACTTCCTCCATTACCAACATCACTAACACCACTTCCTCCATTACCAACATCACTAACACCACTTCCTCCATCACCAACATCACCCACATTGCCTTCTCCATCACCATCATCACCAACATCACTAACACCACTTCCTCCATCACCAACACCACCCACACTGCCTTCTCCATCACCGCCATCACTAACACCACTTCCTCCATCACCAACATCACTAACACCACTTCCTCCATCACCAACACCACCCACACTGCCTTCTCCATCACCATCATCACCAACATCACTAACACCACTTCCTCCATCACCAACATCACCCACACTGCCTTCTCCATCACCGCCATCACTAACACCACTTCCTCCATCACCAACATCACCCACACTGCCTTCTCCATCACCATCATCACCACTTTCTCCATCACCAACACCACCCACACTGCCTTCTCCATCACCATCATCACCACTTTCTCCATCACCAACACCACCCACACTGCCTTCTCCATCATTATCACCACTACCACCAGAGTTGTATTCTCTATAAAATGCCTGTTGAGTTGACCTTCAGCAGAAGTGTCATCTTCCTCACCACCACCAACCTTTATTTTCCCTTTAACATCACTGACATTTCCTTCTCATCACCAAACATTTTCTCTAACACAATCTCCACTATCATCACCAACACCAACTTCTCCAGCATCACCACCACTATCAATACTACCTTCCCCGTCACTGTAACCAGCACCGTCAACACTGTCATTATCCTCCCTGTCTCCTCCTCACAGTAACATTCTTTTCCCTTTCAACCCAAAGCTTTTATTAATCTCCCGTGCTGTACCCCGGACAAAACAAACTCTACAGATACGGTCCCTCCCCTCCAGAGTTTCTAGTATAAGTTGAATTTACAGCTGGAGGTCACAAAGGAAACAGAAGCCTTAGAGAATTCCAGAGAAGATGAGTTCGTAATCTCTTATGATATTCTCTAAAGATGAGGACTGGATAAGTTTGGTTTTGCTTTTTCCTTTCATGGAGTTAGAAAGATAAGAGTCAGGAGAAAAGGCCTTCATTACTATGCCTCTAGACTACATCCATATCATGCTATTCCATTTTCCCATACCTCCTTCCCTGTCCTTACCCAAACTTAATCCAACAAACTTAATACTTTGCCCTTTGTGTGGATCAGGACATGTTAGTCCTAGGAACTAAAAAAGATTCACCAGTTCCCTATTTTCTATTAAAGTTAAATTCCTTTGCCTGGCACTTAAGGCTTTCTATAACCTATTACCAACCTCCCTTTCAAGCATCAACTCATATTATCATCTCCTCCATGTTCTTTATGTCCTCGCCATATTGGACTGCTCCCTCTCTTCCACAGCATGTACCAAACTTGCTTTTTTGTTTATGCTTCTCCCAGTGCCCATTTCCTCCTTTTTCTTGTCTGCTGAATTCTTGCTTATGTAATGGGTTGTGTGACCTGTGCCATCCCCCAGAAGGCAATGGTCATTTCCCTCTGTTTCTCCAAGTGTCATTGTGCATAGTATAGCAGCCTTATGGTCTGATGGAGAAACTTTTACACTGAACTTGGGTTCAAATACCGTCCTCTCCCCAGTCAAGTCCATATTCTTAGTATGTTTCAGGCAACTCTTTAGGGTATTTATCTATCAATGAATTAATCAATAAGGAAAGTTATTAATGTATGCCAGGTACCAGGCTAAGGAATGCTAGGACAGAAGTGTAATAGTCGTTGCCCCCAAGGAGTTTACTATTCTATCAAGGGAAACAATTTGTATATGTTTCTCTTCATAACCTTGTTTGATTTTTTTAACATCTTTCAAAACTGCCTATTCATTTGGGATTTTCTTGGCAGGGATACTGCAGTTGCTTGTCATTTCCTTCTCCAGGTCATTTTACAGATGAGGAAACTAAAGTAAACTTAGTGACTTACCTAGGGTCACACAGCTAGTAAGTGTCTGAGACCATGTTTAAACTCAGATCTTCCTAATTCCAGCCCTAGTACTGTATCCGCTGCACCATCTAGCAGCCCAAGTTCTATATACAAAATATCATTGATGGCAGAGAAGAGCATTCCCATACCAGAAGTTCCCCATCCTGCTGAAATCATGGATTCTCCTGGTGACCTTTATAAGTAGGTCTCAGCATATTATCAATGAAAAGATGTCTTCTGGACTCAAGATGCACAACGAGTCGTATATTTTTGGACATCATTAATGTGGGAATTTGTCACGCTTGACTATGCATATTTATTTTAAGAGCATTTTCCTCCTCTTCTTTATGGGAAAGGGTGAGAGAAAATAAATGTATGCTAATTCAGAAAAGAAGAATTTATAAAATTATATCTTCAAAGAGAAATATTAACAGAGAAGGAGTCAGTGAGTCGACAAGAATTGTTAAATAGTGACTGTGGGCCAGGCACTGTGTTAAATGCTGGGATACAAAGAAAGGCAAATACAAATAAATCCTTGCCTTCAAGGAGCATCCAGTCTAGAGGTAGGGGAGTCAGTACACAAACAGCTGTGTCCACACAAAGTACAAACAGGATAAACTGAAGATGAACAGGAAAGGGGGAGCGCTAGCACTGACCGGGGATGAGGGTAAGAGGAGGTGGGATGACCATCAAGCCAAAGAGGCTCCATTGGTGCCCATGAAATGTCAAGAAATTTAGAGAAAATTCCCAGCAGCCCCAACACTAAGCAAGCTCACCATGGAATCTTTATGAGAGGACATGGGTAAGGGTTGTAGAGCATGAGAAAATGCAAATGGGATCTAATGGGAATCATGGAGGAGAACTCATGTTAATAAGATCACCGATTCATCCAAGTTTTCTCCATATGTGTCCCACTGCCCCTATCACACCGTAAGCTCAGTGAGGGTAGGGAACGGGACTCTGAACACAGTAGGTGTCCAATAAATGCTGGTTAAATCAAGAAGAGAAAGCGAACCAGCCAGCATGAGCCAGTAAGAAGGAGAAAGCAGCCGGAAGGGCTGATCTGGGTTGATTAAATGTTTCGGATGGCACTGATAGATTATGCAGAGAGAATCGATTGTTCGAGCTGGGTGCCCGCCTGGCACGATGAAGCAGACACTGAAATGTCAAGTTTGTGATCTTAAATTGGCAACCAGCCCTCGCCAGCTCATATGCACACAGCCTGGAAAGGGAGAAGGGATGAAAAAAAGAAAGGCTTAAATGGAACCAACACTGAGGCTGGCCTGAGACTGTGATAATATTAATAATTGATTTGGGGAGGGGAAGGAACACAGTTATAGAGGAGGGCTGGGGCTTGGATGGGAAGCGCTTTCCCCGGGCCTCAAGCATGCACACAGATGGCTTATCACCCAGGGATGGGAAGGATGAGATGGAGATGCGGCCCTAGATACATTTTAAACATGTAGATACGGGGAAGGATGGGGAGGCAAGCAGACTTCTCCCCAGGGAACTGCGATGCTAAGGAAGAGGCTGGAGCAAGCAGGGGAGGAAAAGAAAACAGGCCGGGAGAAAACTGGCAAATCTCACCTTTCCAGGGGGGTTATTCTACCTATGTGTCCACTGTCACATGAGGGGATTGGAATAAGGTCCCTTCCAATTCTAAATCCCAGGGTTCTGTGATCTTCAGTTGGATGTTGGCAAGTCACTCAGCCTCCCTAGCCCTCAGTTTCCCCATTTGTAATAGGAGGAGGTTGGAACCAATGGATTTTGAGCTTTCTCCCAGATCTAAGTTCTGCCATCTTGTGACTTTTCTGGTCCCAGACTCTTGAAAGTAGCTTCTCTTTCAGCTTTCTGTGACTGTTGTTAGTCCATTCTTAGATTCTGAGGTCCTTCAATTCCCTCCAATTCCTATGATCCTCCAGTTACCCTTGACCTTGAGGTGGATGACTGCCCCTTCCCCTTAGTACATAGTACACTTGGGTCAAAAAATAGGGTTTTCAGCTGGATTCATTACATCAGATTGCTTGCTGTCTTGGGAAGGGAGGTATTGAGGAAGAGGGAGAAAAAATCTGGGACTCGAAATCTTACAAAAATGAATATTGAAGACTATCTTCACATGTAAGTGGAAAAATAAACCACTACTGAAATTTAAAAACAAACTCACACAAGTTAAAAAAAAAAAAAAAAAAAAGATCAAAGATTAAAGTAGAGGGGGCAGCTAGGTGGCGCAGTGGATAGAGCATCAGCCCTGAAGTCAGGAGGACCTGAGTTCAAATCTGATCTCAGACACTAACACTTCCTAGCTGTGTGACCCTGGGCAAGTCACTTAACCCCAGCCTCAGAAAAATAAAAAAAATAAAAATAAAAAAAGATTATAGGAGCACAATGGCTGCAACATAGTAAGTACAACTTAAATGTGTTTTCATGGAGTGACCAGAGAAGTCATGGAGCTAGAGAGGAACCATAGAGATTAAGTTCAAATCCCCCATTTTAAAAATGGGGAACGGAAGGCCAGAGAGATTCATTATGTCATTGTAGGGGTTGTTCCTTTTTGCCCATTGAGATTGCTGTATAGTCTAATGAAGGGTTTCTTAACCTGGGGTTTAAGAACTTGTTTTCAAAAATATTTTTAGTTATTAAAGTTCTTTTTGTATCCCATGTATTTTATTTTAGGTGTTTAAAACCCTAGGCTTAAAAACAAACAGCCAAAGTTGGAGGAGGGGGTACATGATCAGTGACACACAGAAAAAAAAGGTTAAGAATCCTTGGTCTAGTCAAAAGATCAATAGATTTGCTTTTGCATTTCTATCTCTATCATTTAACACAATTTCTGAGATATAGTTAAGTGCTTAACAAATATTTTTTCCGTCCATCCATCTATTTGTTCATTTTTTCATCCATTCTTTCACTCTTGACTCTTGAGGTTCTGATTCCTCTGATCTGAGGAATGCAAATCCTGGCTTGGCTACTTTCTACATGCGTCATCTTAAATAAGTCACTTCAATGTTTGTGCCTCGGTTTCTTCATCTGTAAAAAATTATGAGATTGGCCTGAATGGACCTAAAACAACTTTTTCCGTTCTAAATCCTAAGATCTTTCCATTCCTTTCTCAGTCCATACACTTAGGTGCATGTATTTCCCATGAGATACATAGAACATGGACTAGATTTGCCCCCAGTGTATACATATCTATGATATTTCCACATGTTGTTTATAGCTAATCAACCCAACTCATTCAGAAGGGAGCCTTCCTCTTAACATTTCCTGTGGACTAGTCCAACCACCAGCTGTCAAGGGATCATAGAACTTGAGCCGGAAGTGATATTAGAAAGGATCTAAGTTACTTCACCCTCTTTGCCTCAGCTTATTTATCCGTAAAATGAGCTGCAGAAGGAAATAGCCTTTAGGATCTTTTTCCAAGAAAACCTCAAATGGGCTCATGAAGGGTCGGACAAAATTGAACAACTTCCACATTTTAGAGATGAGGAGACTGGGGAAAATTAAGCGACCTGTAGGATTTTGATCCCTTACAACAAGCCGGCTTCATTTTGTCATCATACAGATTGCGGATGATGTCTTGTTTGAGAATCACACGATGGCAGATGCTTAAGGCTGCTTCCATCCTACAGACAATTCCCCCCACACACAGTAAGGAAGGACGTCTCTTCTCAGGACTGGTCAGAGTCTCAGAAGAGAAGAGTGAAATAATGAATGGAAAAATGAATAAATAAATGAATAAATGGGGAAATGGTATTTATTAAGCACTTACTCTGTCTCAGAAACTGTGCTAAATGTTAGAGATAGAAATACAAAAGCAAAAGCAATCCCTGGCCTCCCAGACCTTACATTCTAACAAGGGAGAAAATACAAATGGGAGGGAGGAGGTCAGGAAAGGGATTTTTATTTGGAAGATTAAAAGGGAACCGCAGAGCAGTAGACGGACACATCCTTCCCGGTAGCAATGGCAGGACTGATTTGATTATTGTTGCAGTCAGGGAGTGGGAAGTAAATGAAAGATGACTGGGAACTAAAGGGAAGCATATGGCTGAGTGGACCTCACAAGACACTTACAATACAGCAGAGGTCCCAGGATAGAAGTTCCAGAGCTAAAAGAGTTAAAAATTCCAGGGTATTACCTCTGATTCTGGGGTGGGGAAGAGGCTAAAAAGTCAGTTATGGCAACAAGCATTTATTAAGCACTTACTATATGCTCAATTAGAAAGCTAGGACACGGGCCCCCCAATTCTGCCCAAGCCCCTTTCCCTACCTTCAAGAGCCATAGTCTACAAAATGATTGGGCTTGGGTTTTTTGTTTCCTTTCTTGAGAGAGAAAATAGCTCTGGTTCCATTTTTATTTTTAAAACTATGAATATCCACTTTTTAAAGGCATTTAATCATTGCCTCTTCCCTCACTCCTGCTCTTAAATTAGGCATAAGTCACTGTTCGGATTTGCTATGTTAGTTTTGGGGAGAACCTGTCTACAAGTGTACAATGTTTGGATCGGAATTGGGCATTTGAAATAGGGTCATTATTTAAAATTTAGATTTCAGAAGCCTGTGAAGTAGTGGTTGAAGACTGGATTCAGAGAGCATGGTCTGTAATTGTCCATCAAGTTCTGAAGTTGTCCTGACCTGGCAAGTTGGAACAATTCGCACTAATATCAGGGGGGGTCTTAGTTTGAGACCCTAGCAGGTGCTGACAGATCCTCCACCTGGTTCTGGGTTCCTCAATCACCTCAGTGCATAAATGCCCAGAGGATGATAGAGTCTGTGGACTGGAAACCAGACCACGTGTGAATCACTGAAGAAACTGAGAACTCCCAGCTCGGGGTCAGCCTCTGTGGAGAGCCAAGCTGCTTGGAGTACCTGGAGGACCTTCATGCGCAAGAGGTGTCAGGAGCATTCTGCTTGTCCTCCGCTGTCAGAACTAGGAGGAACGGACGGTCACAGAGTCCAGTTTTAGTTGGACATCAAGAACTTCCCAATATTGAGAGCTGCGCCAAAGTGCAGTGGATTGTCCTGGAGACAGTGTCCCGCTCACCAAAGCCTCCAAGCCAGGGCAGTACTGGGATATTATAAGGAGGATTCCTGTTCAAAAAAAGCTTTGGAATTCTGTTCCTCCTGTTATATGGTAGAATGAGCCCAGGAAACATGTGTCAGTAAGAAAGCTTCCAAGGGTCAGAGTTCAAATCCCAGGTCTCCCTGGGTATGTAGGAACTCCCAAATCACTAAGCAAATTAATCAACAAGTATTTGTGTGATTACCTGTGATCGAGGGACCCTTGTGGGTCAGAGCTCACAGGACACAAGGGTTAGTCAAATGCTTCACCCCCCATGGCCCTGAGAGGCTGGTTTTATGTTCTTCACTTTACAGAGAAGGAAACCAAAGCTCTGAATGCTTACATGACTTCTGTATGTTCACACTACTGTTAAATGCTTAGAACAAAAATATAGGAACAGAAAGAGCCCTTAGAACATGGGATGTCAAAGCTGGGAGGGTCCTTAAAACCCAGGAGGTCAGTGCTGGGAGGGCCCTTAGAACCCGGGAGGTCAGAGGTGGGAGGGCCCTTAGAACCCAGGAGGTCAGAGCTGGGAGGGCCCTTAGAACCCAGGAGGTCAGAGCTGGGAGGGCCCTTAGAATCAAGGAGGTCAGAGGTGGGAGGTTCCTTAGAACCCAGGAGGTCAGAGCTGGGAGGACCCTTAGAACCCGGGAGGTCAGAGCTGGGAGGGCCCTTAGAACCCAGGAGATCAGAGCTGGGAGGAACCTTAGAACCCAGGAGGTCAGAGCTGGGAGGGCCCTTAGAATCAAGGAGGTCAGAGGTGGGAGGTTCCTTAGAACCCAGGAGGTCAGAGCTGGGAGGACCCTTAGAACCCGGGAGGTCAGAGCTGGGAGGGCCCTTAGAACCCAGGAGATCAGAGCTGGGAGGAACCTTAGAACCCAGGAGGTCAGAGCTGGGAGGACCCTTAGAACCCGGGAGTTCAGAGCTGGGAGGACCCATAGAACCCAGGAGGTCAGAGCTGGGAGGGCACTTAGAACAGTGAATTAAAAATTACTTCAGCTTTGGGGTGTCATGGCATTGGGGTGAGGTTAAGCACCACCTCTTTTCCTAAATTTTCCCTGATCTCCTTGGTTAATAATAACCTTCTACTCCAAACTTTTCTTCTCTCCTACCACCTGTATATACTAGGTACTTAATAAAGGTTTGTTGAATGAATGAATATTACAACATAACATGTTCAGTATCAAAGGGCCTTAGAGAGCATCTTTAAGGGCAAATGAGAGTTTGTTATTTTTATTTTAAAATGAGAATGACAATATTGGTGGCTGTGTCTCTCCCCTTGCTTTTTGAGAATAAAGCACTTTGGAAACACTGAGTCAGTTAACAAAAAGCAAGACAGACTGCCTTCAAGGTCAGCTTTCTATACCTCTTGGCTCTGAGGGGCCGTGGAAAAGGAAATGGTTTGCCCAAAGTCACCCCCCCGATGCTCATCCATCTCCTCTTTCTAGCTTCTCTTCTTCTTTCCAGCAGAGTCAGCACCTGCTGCCCTCATCATAGTGCTCTTGGGCCCATTGCCAGCATCGCTCACTCCCAGGGTAGCTCCAATATGGAGTAAGGGATGCCCCACTTGTGTCTCTGATGGTCCTGGGTAGGTGGCCAGTAGGTGTTTATGAGGAGTGGGTCTGAAGGCCTTTTAATGTCGGCTGCTGCCTGCTGCTCCCACGCCATCTTCATCAGGAGATGCTTCGGACCCAAACCAGACCATCCAACATCCCCTCTCAATTCCCCGGGTATCAAGCTTGTCATCCCAGCCAATAACTAAATCTGAAGGAGCCTCCCAGGGGCCCCATCAGGGAGCGCTTCAGAGACCCACTGGCAGCAGCCGCAGCCCTGAGTTATGCTCACCTGTTCTTTGCCTCAAACTACTCTACCCAGACTCCCAAGGCACACTGGGAAAACCAGGGGCAGACAACTCCACAGATCCCCTTAGGCTCACGGGATCTCAACATTGGGAGGGAAGTATTTCCCATGAAAGTCTTTTGTTTCTTCTACCTATAAAGCCACTTTTCAGATGGTCTCTCCGTTCCAACTCACCCGAACCAAAGTAATTTTCTTAAATTACATTTTTAACCATGTCACCCCCTTACTCAATACCCCTCAGTGGCTCCCTATCAACTCTAAAATCAAATACAAAATTCACTGGCATTTAAAGTCCTTTAAAATCTGGCCCCAACTTACCTGCCAGCCTTATTTAGCATTCCTTAACCAGCATGCTTCATCTCCCATTGCCGTGTTTTTCACAGTGGTGGTTCCTCGTGCCCAAAATGCTCCCCCTCCTTACCTCCAGCCCTTAAAGAGTTCTTTTTTCCCCAAACTCAGTTCATTACCCCTTCTACAAAGGTCTTTTCTGATCCCCCTAGATATTAGTGCCCCCTCCTCATTCACAATCAACCATTCTCTCTCTTCCACAGTCATTGAAGTCCAGTGGCAAGGGATGGCAAGGGATGGCAAGGGATGACCCGGGATGGCGTGGGTGACCTCGGCACCTTCAAGGTCAGACCAAGCTCCATAGCTCTGCTTTGGCACCTTCATGGCTGTTGGAACAAATTGTTCCCATCCACCCATTTCACCAAAAGAAATCTTCACATGCTCAGGGTAGACACTCTCCCCCTCAACTCACCAACAAGTTTGAGACCTCTCACAATCCGATTTAGCCCACCTGCCTAAATGGTTTCACTAGGGTGTGTCCATTGTTCACGCGACAGCTTCTTGGAACTACAAGGGAAAGCTGGGGGACAAAGAACTACCAAAGGTGGATAAGCAGCCCTGAAAACCTTGTACCCCATCTGCATTTACAATGGGCTAATTTTGTCTATGTCTTCATTATACTTACACATGATAGATCATAAGGCCCTTAAGAGCAAGGACTAGTTGGTTTTTATCTTCTCACCTTTTTAAGGAAAAACTACAGGGACCCGGGGTTCTGGGGAGTGAGACCTTCCCCCAATGCCCTCAGTCACATTCATTCATGCAGAAATAGTGCAACCTATAGAACCAAGCAAAGGTGTGGAGGGAGAGGTTCTTCCTTGGACATTTGCTCAAGTTCTCTGACTTCGCGCTGCCTCAGTTTACTCAACTTTAAAATTGGTTTAGAGAAGACAGTTGATTCAGTAGCCTCTCAGGTGGATTACAGCTTCAACTTTCACACATTGTACAGTATACAGGTACATTTCTGTGTCACACACACACACACACACACACACACACACTATCTGGCATTTAATTAACCATTCTAATTATTTTCCTCTTTTCATTTGCCACTTTCAGTTTCTCCTTCACTGTCACCCACGGGACCCCCCCCCCGGGGCCCATGAGGCAGATGCAACCCCACACTGACCCCTCACCAGTGCCCCCTGACACTGCTTGGGAGCCAAAAGGCAGGGACCTGACTGACCTGGCCAGCCACAAGGAGGCCGGCCTCCTTCGGAACCTTTGGGCCCAGCTTTGTGACCCAGAGCCTGCAGTCCCAGTTTTAGAACGGGAGAGAAAGCAGAGGCTCGGCCCCGTGCTGCCTGGCAGAATCTCAGGGAAGGGAGACCAGCCATCCCCCTTAAAGCCTTCTCTCCCTTTGGCCCAGAACGGGGCCAACAGCACCATCTGCTGTCCGATTCTGGGATCCCGTGCATTGCAGAGTCAGGATCTGGAAAGATAAAGACAATAGTAATTACAATTTAGCTGATGTTTCTATATCACTTAAAGCTTGCAAAGAACTTTACATACATATATTCTCTCACTTAATTCTCTCGCTAATCCCATGAGGGAGATATTATTATTATCCCCATTTGCAAGAGAAAAAAAACCAAGGCTGAGAATTTAGGTCACAGGGTTCTTTGTGACTAGCCAACACAAAGTTAAGAAATGTCTGGGGGGTTGGAACGCAAGGACAGGGGACTTGCATTTGTGTTCTGGACCATGAGGGTTTGGAGAGGCCGAGCAATGTCCTACAGGGTGAGGTTATGGGGCTGTAGTAGCCAAATAAGGTTTATGAAAAGAGGCTGGAGTTCCACCAAGACCATTTGAACTCATTAAAGCTGGTTAGGGCTCTAAGGACAGTCAGGGTTCAGTGGAGGCAGCCACAATACTGGGGAGATTAGCCAGGCTTCCTAGCTAGAGTTCTGTGAAGGTTAGCTACGGTCTTATGAAAATTGACTAACATCCTATGAATGTTCGCTAGGATCCTACGAAGATTGGCCAGGGTTTTTTGAAGATTGGCTAGGGTTCTGTGAAGATTGGCTAGGGTTCTGTGAAGATTGGCTAGGGTTCTTTGAAGGTTGAGTAGGGCTCTATGAAGGTTAAATAGGATTCTATGAAGGTTGAGTAGGGTTCTATTAAGGTTGAGTAGGGTTCTATGAAGATTGAGTAGGGTTCTATGAAAGTTGAGTAGGATTCTATAAAAGTTGAATAGAATTCTAGGAAGGTTGAGTAGGGTTCTATGAAGATTGAGTAGAGTTCTATGAAGGTTGAGTAGAGTTCTATGAAGGTTGAGTAGGATTCTATGAAAGTTGAATAGGATTCTATGAAGGTCGAGTAGGGTTCTATGAAGGTTGAGTAGGATTCTATGAAGGTTAAATAGGATTCTATGAAGGTTAAATAGGATTCTACGAAGGTTGAGAAGGATTCTATGAAGGTTGAGTAGGGTTCTATGATGGTTGAGTAGGATTCTATGGAGGTTGAATAGAATTCTCTGAAGGTTGAGTTGGGCTCTATGAAGGTTGAGTAGGATTCTATGAAGGTTGAATAGGGTTCTATGAAGGTTGAGTAGGGTCCTATGAAGGTTGAGTAGGGTTCCATGAAGGTCAAGTAGGATTCTATGAAGGTTGGGTAGGGTTCTATGAAGGTCAAGTAGGGTTCTATGAAAGTTAAGTAGAATTCTATGAAGGTTGGGTAGGGTTCTATGAAGGTCGAGTAGGGTTCTATGAAGGTTGAGTAGGATTCTATGAAGGTTAAATAGGATTCTATGACGGTTAAATAGGATTCTACGAAGGTTGAGTGGGATTCTATGAAGGTTGAGTGGGGTTCTATGAAAGTTAAGTAGAATTCTATGAAGGTTGCGTAGGGTTCTACGAAGGTTGCGTAGGGTTCTACAAAGGTTGAGTAGGATTCTATGAAGGTTGAGTAGGATTCTATGAAGGTTGAGTAGGATTCTATGAAGGTTAAGTAGGATTCTATGAAGGTTAAATAGGATTCTATGAAGGTTAAATAGTATTCTACGAAGGTTGAGTGGGATTCTATGAAGGTTGAGTAGGGTTCTATGAAGCTTGAGTAGGGTTATATGATGCTTTAATAGGATTCTCTGAAGGTTGAGTTGGGTTCTATGAAGGTTGAGTAGGATTCTATGAAGGTTGAGTTGGGTTCTATGAAGTTTAAATAGGATTCTATGAAGGTTGAGTAGGGTTCTATGATGGTTGAGTAGGATTCTATGAAGGTTGACTAGGGTTCCATGAAGGTCACTTAGGATTCTATGAAGGTTAGGTAGGGTTCTATGAAGTTTGAGTAGGGTTCTATGTAAGTTAAGTAGGATTCTATGAAGGTTGAGTAGGGTTCTATGAAGCTTGAGTAGGGTTCTATGAAGGTTAAATAGGATTCTATGAAGGTTGAGTAGGGTTCCATGAAGGTCAAGTAGGATTCTATGAAGGTTGAATAGGGTTCTATGAAGGTCAAGTAGGGTTCTATGAAGGTTGAGTTGGGTTCTATGAAGGTTAAATAGGATTCTATGAAGGTTGAGAAGGATTCTATGAAGGTTGAGTAGGGTTCTATAATGGCTAAGTAGGATTCTATGGAGGTTGAATAGAATTCTCTGAAGGTTGAGTTGGGCTCTATGAAGGTTGAGTAGGATTCTATGAAGGTTGAATAGGGTTCTCTGAAGGTTGAGTAGGGTTCTATAAAGGTTGAGTAGGATTCTATGAAGGTTGAATAGGGTTCTATGAAGGTTAAATAGGATTCTATGAAGGTTGAGTAGGGTTCCATGAAGGTCAAGTAGGATTCTATGAAGGTTAAATAGGATTCTATGAAGGTTAAATAGGATTTTACGAAGGTTGAGTAGGATTCTATGAAGGTTGAATAGGGTTCTATGAAGCTTGAGTAGGGTTCTATGATGCTTTAATAGGATTCTCTGAAGGTTGAGTTGGGTTCTATGAAGGTTGAGTAGGATTCTATGAAGGTTGAGTAGGATTCCATGAAGGTCAAGTAGGATTCTATGAAGGTTGGGTAGGGTTCTATGAAAGTTAAGCAGAATTCTATGAAGGTTGCGTAGGGTTCTACGAAGGTTGCGTAGGGTTCTACGAAGGTTGAGTAGGATTCTATGAAGGTTGAGTAGGATTCTATGAAGGTTGAGTAGGATTCTATGAAAGTTGAGTAGGGTTCTATGAAGTTTGAGTAGGGTTCTATGAAAGTTGAGTAGAATTCTATGAATGTTGAGTAGGGTTCTCTGAAGGTTGAGTAGGGTTGTATGAAGGTTCAGTAGGGTTCTATGAAGAACAACTAGAATTCCATGATGTTGTCATGTTTATTTGAGACTGACTAGGGCAGCATAATATCAGGTCAATATTACACAGTATTAGAGTTGGAGATAGACCCCGCCTTTGACCCTCACAAGCTTTGGGACCACAGGAAAGTCTGAATTTCTTTATCTGTGAAACTGATTGTTACTGAAACTCTGATTATTCAACAGACACAAAATATTCTGCAAACTTTAGAGTATTCTGCCATCTGAATCCCTACTATTATTGTATCAATGGAGTTGGGGCTTAAGTCTTCTAAGAAGTTTCTAACTTGCCTCTAATTCTTTCTCCAGTTTTCACCTACAGAAAATAGGGGATTTTTCTTTTTTGATTTTACTTCCTTTCTCTTCTTCTGGCTTCAGGATTATGCTCTCATTTTCACCTTGGGGTTGTGCATTTGCCTACAAACGAATTAAAAACAATAAAATATCTTACTTCTACACTGACTTATTCTTTACAAATTGCTTTCCTTAAAACACCTTTGTAAGGGGGAGTACAAGGATTCTAGAGCAGGAAAGGAGGCTTAGAGGTGGGTTGACTTTCACAGCCAGTAAGTATCCTAACTAGTACTCCTTATTCAAAATCCTAGCACTCTTGTTCTGACTTTTGGAGTAAATTCAACTCCTTATATTCTCTTTCATTCAAAGGCCCATGATTTCAAAACACCAGTAAAATATTGGAATTAAAAAGATGGACTTTTTTCCTGGGTGAAGTTAGGTGTCACAAAGGGTATTTTATAATTTCTTGACAGTACTGCAGCTTTCCTTCTCTTGTTTAATTTAAGTCCATATATACTGATGGACAAGCTCTATAACTTCTCTGACTACAAGGTATATTCTGTACAAAAGATGTTCTTCATCCACTTGCTAAACTTGTGTGGATGGTTAGGTCAAAATCATAGAGCCACACTCTCATGAGTAGTATAGGATAGACAATAAGGAATGTGGGTGCTTTGGTGGTGCTTTTTGGGTTGGAGGAAACATTCAAAGTCTGGATCCATTTGAGAATGATTTCAAAAGCTTTGTAGACAGCCTTGTGCTGAGAGGTGCTTGGAATGCAAAGGGTTAAGATTGGGAATGGGCAAGAAGGTCTGGAACAGAAGGTTTGAGAAGAGCCCAGAAGACAAGTTCTTGCAAAAATGTGCTGATCCCCTCTCATTTCACTCTGCCCCAAGGGATCCATGGTTAAGAAGTAGTCAGTCCTATACACATGCTTGGAGAAATTGGAGAGAAGTCCTAAAGATTCATACTTCAGATGTTTATTAGCCTTCTGAGTCTCAGTTCCCTTATCTGTAAAATGGGAATAATAATATTGATATGTCTTACTTCACAAGGTTATTGTAAGTCGAGGTTAGTCTGATGTAGGGCAGTACAGAAAGAATCACAGAATCTCGGAGTTAAGAGTCTAAGGGGTATCTAGTTTAACTTATACTTGACTAAAAGTCTCCTCTACAACCTGCCCCAAAAATGATCACCTATGCAAATTTGAACTATCTTCTTTTACCTTCCCAATTTGTTCCAAATCCTTTCTGTGACAGAATTTAAGGCCATGCCCTGTCCACATCCTGAAGGATGAGCAGCAAGGACCAATGGGTAAAGAATAGGACCTAAAGTCTGGAACATTTGAGCTGAAACTTCCTAGCTTTAATAATCTGGATAATTCCCTTAACTTCACTTTGAAATTCATTTTCTTCATCTATGAAATGGGATTAATAATTAGAGCAGTCCCTATCTTGTATAGATGACAATAATATAATATATGTAAAATACTTTCAAAATCTTAAAAATGCTACATAAGTGCCAGTTATTACTGGGGCTAAATTTTTTTTTCATGCAGAACATCTGATTTATGTCTCAGTTGTCAAGGAAAAAAAGTCTAGCTCAAAATTAGGGTTAGGAAATAAGATATCTCAGACTTATCTAATTCTTACATATTATTCAGTCCATGTGTCTCTCAGGAGACTTTTGAGCAAAGGTGGTCTTGGTTAGTGAGGCGACCTGACTTCTGAGGGACTAATGGGAAAGGCTTGTTTATAGGTCACATGTTAACTTCTCATGTGAAGAGTGATATGGGGATGTGTGATTTGATTGGAGCAATCTCCTCTCAACTATCTTTGTCTGAAAAGGAAATGCGATCTCCGCACCTCCCATGAGGATAGGGGGTACGAGCAGAAAACAGCCCTCTTATCCCATATGTGACTTTTACGCATATGAGACCCCTGAAGACTCCCAAATTTCTGATGGTAACAAAAATCACCATCCAGCACCAAGAACACCATCATCAACATCACTCACACCAATGCTATAACCACTAACATAATCACTTTTATCGACAATACTACAGCGTTATCATTAACATTGTTATCATTAACATTGAAATCCCCAGTACTGTACAACTCTTGGTACCATCAAGGCCATCACTCTCATCATCATAGCCCCTACTGCTAATACTCCATTAGCAGCACCAACATCATTACCACCATCCCTAACAATATAATTACTCCATCACCATCATCACCATTGTCATGGTCACTATCAATACCAACATGATCACTTGTATCAGCATCCTCATCACCATTGTCATTGTCACCATCACAAGGGTCACTGTAATTACCCACCATCACTAATGAACTGATCACTATCATCACTACAATCTCCATGAAACCATCACTGTTACCGCCATTTTTATTACTGCCGTCATCACTCCAAAGACCATTATCCTCCTCATCATCATCCCCTTCTCCACCATCTTTATCACTACCAACTTTACCACTGAGATTGGAGACCATGTCCTGGATAACTTACTTTTTACTTCTGGAACTATTGTCTAGGGCTCCATTCTACTGACAAGGGAGGTTTTCACATAAGTTATATTATGCAGGTTCCACTTGGAATTCACTTTACTACCTGGGTTTCTTTCCATAATTGCCTTAGCAGAGCTAGACAAGCATCCTAGGAAAATGTTAGAATATTCCATCTCAGAGCTAGGAGAGCCCTGGGAAGACAGAATATCAGAACTCGGAGGTACCTTAGAACTTTGAGTATTTGAAGAATCTTTAGAACGTAGAATGTCAGAATTAAGAGGGACCTTGGAGCTTTGAGTGTTAAAGTTGGAAAGATCTTTAGAACATAGAATGTCAAAATTCAGAGGTACCTTAGAACTTTGAGTGTTTGGAGGATCTTTAGAACGTAGAATGTCAGAATTAAGAGGGACCTTGGAACTTTGAATGTTAAAGTTGGAAGGATCTTTAGAACATGGAATGTCAGAGTTTGAAGGGACCTTAGAGTACAGAACGTCAAAGTTGGAAAGAATGTTAGAACATAGAATGCCAGCACTGAAAGAGGCCTTAGAACATGATATAGCGGAGTAGAAGTTGTTGTTGTTAATGATAATGATGAGTTTTCACATATTACTCTTCGTGACCCTGTAAAGGTTTTTTGGCAAAGATAACTGGAGTAGTTTGCCGTTTCCTTCTCCACTATATAAAGATTAAGTGTCTTCCCCAGAGTCTCACAGCTATTGAGTATCTAAATCTAGTCCTCTGACTCAAAACCCAGTGCTTTATCCCCTGAATCACCTAACTGGTTAAAGTATAATATTGCCCATGTTTTACTCTATTTTATTATTTTCTGATTACATTTGAATCTGGATCACAATCTGAAATGTAATGGACCATGTGAAGCCCACAATAGGTATTTGATAACTTCTGTCTGTCTCACATCTAGTCCTGTTCTGCCATATTACAAATATTCTCTAATCATTCATTCTTTGACCTCTGAACTCTTCCTTCAACCCACACGCCAAAAGATTTGGATGGGGTGGGGAAGGATAATGTTCTAGATACCAATGGAGTGCTATTATTCCTCCAAATCTTATGGTTTACTCAGAGAAAAGATAAATTGGGCACAGAATGCTTGGCCCAAGGCTGGGGAGAAGGTAATCTTTAAAACTGAAGGCAACTTTTGAATGCCGACTGGATGGCATCCAAACCCTCCAACTCTGGATCAGGAAATGGCATGCTGGGATCTATTACCTTCTGGACCTACTTCCCATCTTTAGCTTCTCTCGCCTCTTCCTAGAGGGAACTTTCAGGATCTTGCCACGTGTGGGATACAGGGCTGCCGTCTGCCAGCGTTTCAAAGACTTTTCACACTTGCTCATAACTTCTGTGCAGTCCAATCTGGTGAGCATTAGCACCCCGGCCCCTATGGTGGTCGGACAGAAATGATTTTGGGATCCATCCAAAACGTGTCATACGCCATCGGGGTTGTTCTAACTACTTATCTAACATGGTACATCAAATGGTTTGATCTGCCAATTAGCCTCACTCTGAGCTGCTAACTGGAAGCAGATGGACGTGTACATTATCATACGGAGATATCTGCTGCTTCCTATTCTGCCGTGGGATGGAGAGGAGATGGGAGTCTTTGATATCCCATTATCCAGATAGTGGCCCATTGGAGACTCCCAGCAAGCCTTGGAGATCAAGGAGAAAGATGCTAATCCAGAGAGATTTGGCTCAGGAGAGAGTTGGAGGAAGAGAGCATGCCCTGTTGCTTCTGTTTCTGGTCACAATTATTTCCACAAGGTTCAGGCTCTTTCTGGCACCTGCATAGCTGGGCCTTGGGCTAGAATGTAATCTCCTTGAGAGCAGGGATTGTCCCATTCTTTGTCTTTGGGGTCCCCAGTGACTAGCACCAGGCTTGACATAGAATGATGCTTAAATGTTGCTTCTGGAGTAATTCATTAGTTCCTTCTCAAAATCAATGCAATGCCCTCCACTGGAAGACTCTTTGGGCCATTTTTCAAGATGGGTCGGAGGGAAGAAAGTAAACATCACTGCAGGTGACCCCTGAAGTTCCAAGGCAGTCTGTCCCATTCTCTTGGGTCCAGGGATAGTGAGAATTGGCAGAAATGTTGGGAGACAGGGATGGGGATAAGATGGCAGTCATCTTCTTCTACTCTGAGTTGCAGTGAAAGCTGTAAGAGGATGTAACATTTGGGGAGGGAGAATGGGATGTGAAACCCCCCTTAGCTCATCACCTGTCCAGGTCTAACATTTCCAGCTTATCTAAGTTTTCCAGTTCTCCAGGGGAAATGCTAGTAGACAGAAGTGGAGAGGAGAGTGGTTGGAAGGAGAAGAACCAGGAATCACCAACTTAACTGGCCAGAGACTCCTGAATTGAATTTCTTTAAGAAAAGGTACATCCAGGCATCAAAACACACAGCAATAATAGTAGAAAATCATTTTCAGAAGTGAGCTTGTCAGAATTCTAAACCAGAAGTAATCTTAGAACACAGAATGCAAGAGTTGGAAGGAATTTGGGGACAGGAATGTTAAAATAATTTAGAGCACACAGCATCAGAGCTGGAATGACCTTAGAATGTTGACAATGGGAACTTTGACAGCCCTTAGAACACAGAATGTCAGAGCTGGGAGGGCCCTTAGAACCCAGGAGGTCAGAGCTGGGAGGGCCCTTGGAACACAGAATGTCAGAGCTGGGAGGGCCCTTAGAACCCAGGAGGTCAGAGCTGGGAGGGCCCTTAGAACCCAGGAGGTCAGAGCTGGGAGGGCCTTTGGAACACAGGATGTCAGAGCTGAGAGGGTCTTAGAACACAGAATCACAGAAGTGGGAGGGCTCTTAGAAATCTGGGAGGGCCTTTAGAACATACAAAATACTTGAATGTAGAAAGTGAGAATTATGAGGAAAGCGGAAAGATCATTCATTTAGCCTAAACTTCTTTTATAGTTGAGAAAAATGAAGCCCAGAGAAAGGGAAGTTCCATTATTGCCCATGGAATAGGTTTGACTATGGGTCATAAGGCCTATTCTCAAGAGAAGGAAACAGGAAAAAAATGGAGGAGGACAGAAGACAAGATTGAAGATACAAAAGGGTTAGAGGGTACTACCCAGTGAAAGAAAGAGAGAGAACAAGGAACAACCTTGTTGTTCAATCACTCAATAGTTGTGGGTTGATTAAAACTTACAGAATGTTTTGTCACAAAAGCAAGGCCCTTCCAAATGTAATATTCTAGAATCCTGATTTATGATGTTGGCTGGCAAGATAGGATGAAGTAAACTCAGTCACTAGAAGACATTCCTTTAAAAAAGCACAGAGCAACAGAAGCCAGAAAAGGCAATGAAAATTAAGAGCTAAAAGTTCTCTCAGGCTCTCAAATCTTCCCCTGAGGGAAAGAGAGAAAGGGGGGGGGTCTGCAGCAGCCCGAAGCAGTCCCTTCAGAAGAGTTTTCTTAATCAGAAGCTGATAGTTGGACAGGATCTGCTGCCTAAGTAAGTATTAAGTAAGGCAGCCCTGACAACTAATTCAGGATGTGAGAGAGAGTAGGCTGGGTAGAGGCAGAGGAAACAGAGACAGAGACAGAGAGATAGAAAGAAAGAGACAGAGAGGAAGAAGAGAGACAGAGACACAGAGAGACAGAGAGGGACAGAGAGAGAGGAAGAAATAAAAAGACGGAGAGAGAGAGAAAGAGGAAGAAGAGAGAGAACACAGAAAGAGAGGAGAAGAAGAAGAAGAAGAAGAACAACAACAACAACAACAACAACAAGAGGAGGAGAAAGAGGAGGAGGAGGAAGAGGAAGAGGAAAAAGGGAGGGAAGGAAAAGGAGAGAAAGAAAATAGAGATAGGAGATAGAAGAGCAGAGAGAGAAAAAAGCTAGGGGGAGAGAGAGAGAGCAAAAGAGAGACAAAGGCAGAGAAACAGAGAGGGGAGGAGGAAGAGAGAAAAGAGAGAAGAGACAGACTGTGAGACTAGAGGAAGAAGGGGAAAGAGAGAGGGAAAGAAAAGGAAGGGAGGAAAAGGAAGGGAGAGAAGATAGAGAGGAGAGAAAGAGACAGAAATAGAGAGAGGAGAAGAGAGAAGGAGGGAGGGAGAGGGATTGACCTCTAAAGCTCTCTCTTTGAAAATACTGGGGGGAAAATGTCACTATCATCAGTTTCTTTATCTGAACCATGTACTGCAGAAAGTGAGAAGTGGGAGAGTCTTGGAGATCATCCAATCTCCTCATTTTAACCAAATTGAAAATCAAGAACCAAAAGTCTTAAAGGTGACTTGAGCAAGATTATTTTTGTTGGATTTTTTTGGTTTTCAATTAACAGATATTTATTTTTCTCTCCCTCAATCTGTGCCCTCCCATTTAAAAGAAAACAAAACTTCCAAAAGCCCTTGTAACAAATTCACATAGTCAAAGAGAAACAAATTTTTATCTTGCTCAAATACAAAAACATGTCTCCTTCTGCACCTTGAGTCCATCATCTCTCCATCAGGGTAACAATTCATCATCTGTCCCCTGGAATAAAAATAACAATTAAAAAATAGCTAACATTGATAAAACAACTATCCACTATATCATGCTGCCTCTCATTGATCATGACATTTTATTGCATGACTTTGGGGATCTGTGATTTCATGAGCATTGGGAACTCCTAGTGTCAAATCTCCCTTCACCAAAGCAGAATGACAACTTTTCAATAACTTAAAGGAGCAGAATTTGAATCTAGGTCTTATTAACACAAAGACTGGCTCACTGTTCACTATGCCATGGTGCTTCTCATTGCATGATATGATGGATATACTTATACATGAGGGGGGAGAACTTGGAGTCAGGAAGATCTGGATTAAAATGTTATCTCTAGCAAACAGTAGCTGTGTAATTCTGCTAACCTTTAAGCACCTCAGAGTAATTCTCTTAAGATTGGAAGTTTGGAGAGTGAGGGATGGCTAGTCTTGGAGCCGCTGGATTGATGTCAGAGTGCACGGAGCAATAGGCATGAAATCAAGAAGATTCACCTTCCTCAGTTCAAATCTAACCTCAGATACTTCCTAGCTGTGTGACCCTGTGCAAGTCACATAACCCTGTTTACCTCAGTTTCCCCATCTGTAAAGTGAGCCAGAGAAGGAAATGGCAAGCCACTCCCTGTATCTCTGCCAGGAAAACCTCAAGTAGGGTCACAGAGAATTGGCCATGATTGAAACAACTGAACATCAACAAAAATCTGGACTCTTCCCCAAAATGGAGATTTTGGAAAGTGAGAGAAGAGGGCAGCAGAGACAGAGAGAGGAGGCAGCTGGGATATAGTGGCAAAGTCTGGAGAAGAAAGCATGATTGTTCTTGGTCCTATCTGCTGTTCTTCAAACACAAAATGCTCCATGTCCTGACTCTGGCCCTTGGTCCTGCTGTTTCCCCCTGCCTAGCATGCTCTGTATCCTCACCTCTGCTTTCTCTGGTTTCCTTCAAGACTCAATTCAATCACCAGCACCTTTCCTGGTCCTTCCCTCCCCGTCCTCCCAGCTGCTTCCATCTTCACCCACAAAATTACCTTGTATTGATAGAGGAGCCAAGATTGCAGAATAATAGGAATCACAAAACTCCTCTAAACAGACCTAGAAAATGCACGAGAGTGGGGCATCTAGGTGGCGCAGTGGATAGAGCACCAGCCCTGAATTCAGGAGGACTGGAGTTCAAATCTGGTCTCAGACACTTAACACTTCCTAGCTGTGTGACCCTGGGCAAGTCACTTAACCCCAGCCTCAGGGGGGAAAAAAAATGCACGAGATTGAATCTAGGTGGGGTAATCCAGAATCACTGGGAGTCCTTTATCCAGTTCAACTCAACGTAGAGAGAAGTCCAGACACTGAGAAAGTAGTGCATGGGAGCACTCCAGTGCCCGGAGAGAGTCTGCACTCCAATGCAAGACGAGGTGCCATACCCATAGCAGGACACTTGCAGACCAATACTGAGACAATCTGATGAGGAAAGACACCAATTGACAGTTGAGTTGCCCCGTACCCAGCTTGGGATCACAGATCCAGGGTGGGCTGAAAAGGAAATCTGTAAGGGAATCTGTACATGGGATAACCTTCCAGGCATATAAATGTGCGTGCGCGCGCGTGCGTGTGTGTGTGTGTGTGTGTGTGTGTGTGTGTGTGTGTGTGTGTGTATACAGTATATTAAGAAAAAAGAAAGTTCAAAAGTTAATAGCTATGGCAACATGGCTTTAGATCCTGGGTACAGAGTGGAGCATCTAGCCCAGCCATCAGAGGAATAATCAGGGCTGGCATCTGTGAATCAACAAGAAATATTAACATAGTCAAAGGGCTCAAAAATAGAAGAAAATAAAAGTTATCTCATAGAAAAAAAAATTACCTGGAAAACAGATGGGGGGGAAGAGAATATAAGAATCACTGGACTATCACGTAATCACTATCTGAATGCCATAACCAAATAAAGAGCCTAGACATCCCATTTCAAGAAATCTTAAAACACCTAGATCTCTTAGAACCTAGGAGGGAAGCAAAAGCTGCAAGAATCCTCCCCCAGACACTGATACATTGTTGGTGGAGTTGTGAAAGAATCCAGCCATTCTGGAGAGCAATTTGGAACTTTGCCCAAAAAGTTATCAAACTGTGCATACCCTTTGACCCAGCATTGCTGCTATTGGGCTTATACCCCAAAGAAATACTAAAGAGCGGAAAGGGATCTGTATGTGCCAAAATGTTTGTGGCAGCTCTTTTTGTTGTAGCTAGAAACTGGAAGATGAATGGATGTCCATCAATTGGAGAATGGTTGGGTAAATTGTGGTATATGAAGGTTATGGAATATTATTGTTCTGTAAGAAATGACCAGCAGGAGGAATACAGAGAGACCTGGAGAGACTTAAATCAACTGATGCTGAGTGAAATGAACAGAACCAGGAGATCGCTGTACACTTCAACAACGATACTGTATGAGGACGTATTCTGATGGAAGTGGAAATCTTCAACATAAAGAAGATCCAACTCACTTCCAGTTGATCAATGATGGACAGAAACAACTATACCCAGAGAAGGACACTGGGAAGTGAATGTAAATTGTTAGCACTACTGTCTATGTACCCAGGTTACTTATACCTTTGGAATCTAATACTTAACGTGCAACAAGAAAATGGTATTTACACACATATATTGTATCTAGGTTTTATTGTAACACATGTAAAATGTATGGGATTGCTTGTCATCGGGGGGACGGAGTGGGGGGAGGGGGGAATAATTTGGAAAAATGAATACAAGGGATAATACTATAAAAAAATTACTCATGCATATATACTGTGGAAAAAAATTCTAAATAAAAAAAATGCAACAACAACAACAAAAAAAAGAATCCTCCCCCAGTAAAAATAGGGGAAAAAACCCAAATGAAAACTCCCAGGAGCATCAGAGCTAAAATCCAGAGTTTCCAAATCAGAGAAAAAATACTATACACAGCTGGAAAGAATTCTGATACTGAGGAGCCTCAGTCAGGATCACACATGATTTGGCAGCCACCCTATAAAGCTGTAAAGAAATTGGACTTTGTATTCCAGAAGGCAAATGTTATAGGTTAAAGGCAAGAATAGCTTACCCTGAGTATAATGCTACAGGGGAGAAATGGATCTTTAATGAAATAGAGCATTTCCAAGGATTCCTGATAAAAAGAACAGAGCTTTGTGGGAACTTTGAAGTTCTAACACAGGAGTGAAGAGAAACATTAAAAGGTAAACTTGAATGAAGAATTATAAAGGGCTTTAAAAAAAAAAAAGATAAACTTCTTTGATTCAAATATGGGGAGATGATAATGTGTCCGTTTGGAAGCCGATCATCATCAAGGGTCATAGAGGGAGTCCAATTAGACAAGGTCTGAAAACGATTCTGTTTTCTTGATGATCTTAAGAAAGAAAGGAAGAGGAAGACACTTCATGGGGGAGGAGGGAGAAGATTGAGCAGGATGAGGAAGGAAAGGAAAGTTAAATAAAATCATCCACGCAATTAGGGTGTACAAATAAATATCTATCCAAAGAAGGAGGAGATAGGGGAGTGGCTGACTCTTGAATCTCACTGTCATCTTAACTGGTCAGAAGAGGGAAGAACACACACACACACACACACACACACACACACACACACACACACACACACCACACAGGGTTGGATAGAAATTTTTCACTAGGTAAGAAACAGTAAAGAGAAGAATGGGGGGAGAGAAAGTTTGATGGAGGTAGATTAAAGGAGGGATTAGTTCTAAACAAAATGAACTCTAAAGATGCACAAAAAATATTTCAGCTCTTTTTATACTATAAGAATGGGAAAAGAATGAGAATCGGAGGGGGTGCCCATCAGTTGGGGAATGGATGAACAAGTTGAGGTATATAAATGTAATGGAATATTACTGTACTGATTTGTTATCCCAGTAACGATCAGCCACAACTCAAGAAGACTAATTACGAAACTTGCAATCTATCTCCTGATAGCGAGATGTAGAACTCAGGATACAGAAAGAGACAAATCAGAGAGAGGAATTGGAAACATGGCCAATGTGTAAATTTGTTTTGAATGACTATACAGAATATTTAATAATGGATTTTTCCCCCTTGGATTCTCAATTGGTAGTGAGATTGGTAGATTTTGACAGATTAAAATAAATAAAATATATTTTTAAAATTAATTAATTAAATTCATCTATGCATAGTTTAGTTTGCTGTTATTTATTTCTAAATTACTTTTTGCGACCTCATTTGGGGTTTTCTTGGCAAAACTGCTGGAGTAGTTTGTCATTTCCTTTTCCGATTTATTTTACAAATGGGTAAATAGCATGAAGTGACTTGCCAGTAAGTGTTTGAGACTAATTTTGAACACAGGAAGACATCACCTCATGAGACAGATGTGCAACTCAGGTCTGTAGTTCACCAATTAACACCCCTCCATCCTTCTGAATCCTAGGGTAACATTTGCCCATCTCCAGGTCTATGGTGCATCTCCCACTCTCTCAACGTTGTATAAACACTATGGCTCACAATCATAGCCATCCGATTTCTCAACACCCAAGGAAGTGAATTGAATTCATCAAGAACAGTTTGAGAGAAATCTCAACAAACAGGATCTCCTTGTTTACTTTAGGCATCCACTCCCAATTAGCTTTTTTTTTTAAGATTTTTTGGATGACAAAGGTCATTCTTCTTGTTAAGAAAAATAAAACAGGGGCAGCTAGGTGGTGCAGTGGATAGAGCACCAGCCCTAAAGTTAGGAGGACCTGAGTTCAAATCTGGTCTCAGATACTTAACACTTCCTAACTGTGTGACCCTGGGCAAGTCACTTACCCCCAATTGCCTCAGGGAAAAAACAGAAAAAGTCCCCCCTTTGGAAAGGGACTGGGAAAGCTTTTTTTTGGAAGATGATGCTTGAACCAGGCTTCTGAAGGCAGAGGTGAAGAGGAAGAGCATTCCTAGCATGGATGATGGTCAGTGAAAAGTGGTAGAGATGGGATATAGAGCACCATGTCTAAGGAAAGGCAAGTAAAGCAAAATGGCTAGATTGTAGACAGAGTGGAGAGGAGTGTAGCAGTCAGTCAGACAATCAATAAACATTTATTATTCGCCAGCTACCGGGTTAAGCTATACGAAGAAAGAGCAGGAACTTACAAAATACAAACAAGTTTATGTAAAGGATAAATTGGAAATAACACAGAGAAGGCACTAGGTTAAGAGAGACTGGAAAGGCTGGACAGGGACAGGTGAGGACTTTCCCAGTTGACCTTGGAGGTAATAGGGAGCCACTAGATTTACTGAGTGGGGGGAGCGACGTGGTCAGACCTGTTCTTTAGGAAGGTTGTATAAGCAAGAGATTGGAATGGAAAGAGACTCAAAGCAAAAAGATCAACTAGGAGACTGCTTCAATCATCTAGGGAAGAGATGACAAGGGCCTGAAAGTAGGTGCTAGGGGCAGTAGCAGTGGGGAGAGCACAGATCTGGAGTCAGAATTCAAATCTAGCCTCAGATACTTAATAATGGGCAAGTCATTTAACCTTGTTGGTCTCATTTTTCTGGTCTGTAAAATAAGTTGCAGAAGGAAAGGACAAACTCTAGTATGTCAAGAAAACCCCAAATGGAATCACGAAAAGTTAGTTACACACAACTGAAAAAATAACATAATATCAACAACAGGAAAAAGAGAGAGAAAAAAGAGGGGCAGCTGGGTGGTGTAGTGGATAGAGCCCCAGCCCTGAAGTCAGGAGATCCTGAGTTCAAATCTTGCCTCAGGCATGTAACACTTCCTGGCTATGGGATCTTGGGCAAGTCACTTAACCCCAATTGCCTCAGGGCAAAAAAAAAGAGAGAGAAAGGAACAAAACCCATGGACTAACATAGAAAGGGTAAAGCAATCCACAGGTATGGGAAGATCTGAGGAATTGTAATTGAAGACAAATCTCAAAGTTGTCTCAAGAGAGCGGTGATTGCCCTATTACATATGGTCTGCAGAAAATGGAAGAAAAGCTTGGTAACAAAAAGTAATACAAAATTCGGGCAGGGTCATAGAAGACTCATGGCTAAGTATTAGAAACTACATGATTTGGCAAGTGATTAAACAAGCAGGATAAGTGAGAATGGGGAATAAAAGATGTCACTGAGATTTCACAGTTGGAGGATAGGGAAGTTTATGGGGTTTTTGCAAGATAACTGGGGTCAAGTGACTTGCCCAGGGTCATACGGCTAGTAAGTATTAAGTATCTGAAGCAGGATTTGAACTCAGGTCCTCCTAATTCCAGGATGGGTACTCTCCCTGCTGTGCCATCTGGCTGCTCTGAGAAGGGAAGTTTAGAAGAAGGGTAAGTTTGAGAGGGAAAGATTACGTGTTCTGGACATGTTGGCTCTGAGATGCCTATGGAATATTCATTTTGAAAGATCCAAGGAGCAGCTCATGATTCAAGGTTAGAGAAAAGCCCTTGAATCCATGGGCACTGATAAAGTCATCAGTGAAAGAAAGGAGAGGAAAAAGAGCGGCTGCAGGAGAGTGCTTTGGCCGGCTTCCTACCCCTTCTTCCTCTGGATCACTTGAAAGCTGCTCTCACCAAATTAAGGACGCATGTCAACCTCTGCCTTGCAAATACTATCGACTTGGATGGTGCTGTTGCTTGAAATGCTTCTCCCCCCCCCTCCTTTTTTTATTTTTTGTTAAAAGAAATGCTTTGCTGGGGGAAGGAGAGAAGAGGAATGTATGTAGAAATGAAGGCGATGTAAAAAAAGAAAGATATCAATGGAATTGTGAAATGTAAAAATCAGCCATCTTTTTATATTGTTTTAAGATTTACAAAATGCTTTTTTTCCCATAATCCTATTTGTCACGGAGTATCATTACTTCCATTTTACAGGAGAGAAATACAAGACTCTGAGGCAGCAAGTAGTTTGCCTGTGATCTCCCAGATACTGAGGCAAGATTTGAATCCAACTCCCCTCTCCCTCAGTATTATACCCTGAATCCTATGACAAGTTACCTGGAAGAAGAACTCTTCAGCAGACTCCAGGATATTCCAATTAGGGAACCCCCACAGAACTTACAAGAGGTAAGGAAGAGGAAGTCCCACCTCAGACTATGGGGAATAACCTTATGGATCTTGTTACCACAAGATGGAGTCCAGGCCAAAAGCATAAATCAATTCAATAAGAGTTCAGAGAAATGCGTGATGATGGATCTGTATTTTATTATTAAAGGAAGCTCAGCAGGTTTGGCCCACATCCCCATCTGGAATGCCTTGCTCCCCTCAGCTCTCTATTCCCAAGGCCAACTGAAGTCCCATGTCCTTGGAGGATGGCTTTCAGGTCAGAAGAACTCGTGTTCTAATTCCTGCTCTGCTTCTGGCTATCTGGGCGAACTTGAACAAACCATTCCCCTCCTCTTCACCTTGGTTCCTTTTCTGTAAAATAAGATAGTTAATTTCTGAGGTCCTTTCCAGTTCTTAATCTATGACCCTACACTGGCCCCTTCTAGGCAAGGGAGCTAATAGGAAGTGTAATTTTTCCCAGCTGGCAGCAAGCACTGAAGGATGATGGGAGGCAAAAGCTACAAGGATGTAAGGTGGGGGGGGGGGGGATGGGAATTTTGGAACTTCACTAAGAAGAGAGGCTGAGGCTGCAGAAAAAGGGCAGTGGCCAGCCACCAACCAGGTGAAGGACAGTGCTTCCCCAAAACTGAGACTTCAGCAGCCTTCTCTGGCTCACTGACCAGCTTAAGGGATGATGTGCCAGGACAGAATATTGTTGGTTCCTCTGGAGGTGATGGGTACAGGCAAATGGTGAATTTATCCCTCTTCCCTCCTCCCCTTCCCCTGTCTGCCATCATAACTAGCTAGCTGGCATCTTACCCCTTAAAGCTTGAATTTTATCTCCAGATAAAAATGAGCTGATCTTCATTACATTCTTATTTTTATTATTTTTTCTTACTTTTGCCTTAAAGGAGCTGATCATGCAATTAGGGAAGGATAAAAGAGAATCTATTACTCCTAGATTTAACCACAAGCCTATAGGGAAATGTGTTCTCTCTCTCTCTGTTTCTGTGCTTTTGTCTGCCTTTGTATCTCTGTGTGTCTCCCTGTCTCTCCCTCTGTGTCTCTTGTGTCTTCCTTTGTCTCTGTGTGTGTCTCACTATCTGTCTCTCTGTATCTTTCTGTGGCTCTGTCTGTCTTTGTCTCTCTCTCTGTGTCTCCCTGTGTGTCTCTGTTTCTGTGTCTCTATCTTTTTTTCTCTCTGTTTCCCTGTCTGTCTCTGTTTCTTTGTCTCTGTCTCTTTGTCTCTCTGTGTGTGCCTCCTTGTCTGTCTGTCTGTTTCTGTGTCTCTGTCTGACTTTGTCTCCATGTGTCTCCCTGTCTGTCTCTCTGTGTCTCCCTGTCTGTGTGTCTGTCTCTCTGTGTGTGGCGGGAGGGAGGATTCTCCACAAAAGGGATCTTCACTATTATCCTAAGTGCTATCACCTCCCTGTACCTGGCACATTTTTGTTGTTCAGTCATTTTTCAGTTGTCTTCCTCTTTGTAATTTCATTTGAGATTTTCTTGACAAAGATACTGGAGTGATGTGTCATTTCCTCCTTCAGCACCTTTGCCTTAACGGAGGCAAACAAGGTTTGTGACTTGCCCAGGGTCACACAGCTGACAAGTGTCTGAATTCACAAAGATGTCTTCCTGATTCTGAGCCCGGTGCTCTTTCCATTGTAGCAGGTAGCTGCTCTTGCTCAGCCCTTAGAGTTTAAAACCTCTTGTTGAATAACTGCCCTTCTGAGCAGCAATTTCTGTATTTTTTAAATGAGTGGGCTGGACTAGGAGGTCTCTAAGGTCATTTTTAAGCTCCAGATTTTTGATCAAAATACTAATGTGAACTTGGGCTCCATTAAATGGACCATAGATGTCCAGAATGAGGAAGAGGAAGTCCTCCTGTCCTCTGTCTCATCAGACCTCTCTGGAGCATCATGCTCTGCTCTAAGATAAAACTAGTAGCATTCAAAGGACGGTCTTGTACCTATGTGATCTGAGAATTAGATAAAGGAATTGGGTATATTGGATCAGTAGAAAGATCACTGAGTCTGGAGTCAGGAGGATCTGAGTTCAAATGCAACTTCAGATACCAGCTGAGTGACCCTGGACAAGTCACTTAACTTTGCCTCTGTTTCCTCATCTGTAAAATGAGCTAGAACAGTAAAAGACAAACTATTACAGTATTTTTGCTAAGAAAACTCCAAATGGGGTCAAGCATGACTGAAGACACATACACACACACACACACACACACACACACACACACACACACATACACACACACACACCTTGGAGAAAACTCCAGAGGGACATGGTACCTCCCTCTCTTCCCATCAGACAGACTTCCAGCTAGCAGTTACTGAGTGTCTCCTATTTTCCAGGCATTATGCTCAGCACTCTGGATACTAAGAAAAGCAAACAATGATAATTCTCCAAGAATTCAGTCAAATGAGAGAAATAATATTTTGTAAACAACTCTGTACAACAAGCAAAGGGGCAGGTCAAGGGAAGATGCTGAGGACGGGAGAAGAGTTCTCAAAGCAGATGGGCCATTAGCTAGGAAGTAAGGGAAGGCAGAAAGGCAGAAGGGAGAGATGAGAAGGGAGAGAATTCTAGGGATGGGGGGAGGCCAAAGAAAATGCCTCATTATAGATGGAATTTTCAAGGAACATCCGACAGGCCAAAGTCACTAGATCACAGAGGATATGGAGGGCGTGTAAGGTCTGAGAAGACTGGAGAGGTTGGAAGGGGCCAAGTTATGAAGAGCATAAAAAGCCAGAGAGATGATTTTTCTATTTCATTCCTGGAGTTGAGGGAGCCAATGTGAAGGGTCATCATCTAGAGGAAGAAATCGTTCTTTTTGGTCTCAGAGGGCTGAGTAGAAGCAATGGATAGGAGTGACAAAAAGGTAAACTGAGGCTAAAATGTCAAGAAAAATTGACCAAGAAAGAGAGCTGCTACAAAGTGAAATGAGTAGCCTGGAGAGCCCAGGGGCCCCATTCTTGGAAGTCCTTAAGTAGAGGCTAGATGACTCATTGTCAACGATGTTACAAGGGGAAGTTCCTTTTGGGTATAGATTAGGCTAAATGGCTCTGGGGTCTTCTCCAGTTCTAAAATTCTATGCTCTCCTCCCCCCAGGAAGACTTTTCTATTAAAGCTTTTTATTTTTCAAAACATATGAGTGAACAATACTTCAACATTAGCCCTTGCAAAACCCTGTGTTCCAGTTTTCTTCCCTTCCCCCATACCCTCCCCTACATGGCAAATTGTCCAATACATGTTAAACATGGTAGAAATATATATTAAATCCAACATATACATATATATTTATACAATTATCATGCCGCACAAGAAAAAAAGAGAAGCAAAATAAAATTCAAACAAACAACAACAAAAAGAGTGAAAATGTCATGTTGTGAACCACATTTAATTCCCACAGTCCTCTCTCTAGATGTCGATGGCTCTCTTCATCACTGAACAATTGGATCTAGTTTGAATCATCTCATTGTTGAAAAGAGCCACGTCCATCGGAATTGATCATCATATAGTCTTGTTGTTGCTGTGTATAATGATCTCCTGGTCCTGCTCATTTCACTCAGCATCAGTTCATGTCACTCTCTCCAGGCTTCTCTGTATTCATCCTGCTGGTTGTTTCTTATAGCACAATAATATTCCATAACATTCATATACCACAACTTATTCAGCCATTGTCCAATTGATGGGCATCCATTCAATTTCCAGTTTTTAACCACTACACAAAGGGCTGCCACAAACATTCTTGCACATACAGGTACCTTTCCCTTCTTTAAGATCTCTTTGGGATATAAGCCCAGTAGAAACACTGCTGAATCAAAAGGTATGCACAGTTTGATAACTCTTTGAGCATAGTTCCAAATTGCTCTCCAGAATGGCTGGATGTATTCACAGCTCCACCAACAATGCATCAGTGTCCCAGTTTTCCCACATCCCCTCCAACATTCAGCATTATCTTTCCCTGTCATTCTAGTCAATCTGACAGGTGTGTAGAGGTATCTCAGGGTTGTCTTAATTTGCATTTCTCTGATCAATAGTGATTTAGAACACCTTTTCATATGAGTAGAAAGTTTCAATTTCTCCATCTGAGAATTGTCTGTTCATATCCTTTGACCATTTATCAATTGGAGAATGGCTTGAATTTTTATAAATCCGAGTCAATTCTCTCTATATTTTAGAAAAGAAGCTTTTATCAGAACCTTTGAATGTAAAAATGTTTTCCCAGTTTGTTGCTTCAGGAAGATTTTTCTAAGCATCCCAGCTCACCATGTTCTTTCCTACTTTTGATTTATCCTACAGACCTTAGTTTGGGTTCTGAGTATTAGAGATGGAAGTGAAGCAGGCTTTGGGAGCCAAGGAACAACAATAGCCATAATTAATAATTATAATAATAATACCATTTTACATTTCAAAAGCTTTAAAGCTTTTAAACTATTTTCCATAGATGATAGATTTGATCCCCACAACAGAAGGCCTGAGGATTTAGAGATAGAAAGGATGTAAGAAGTCACATGATTATAGTCTCCCTCTCTTCACCTTTATTTACATCATGAAATCCTTAGTTGCTTTCACTCACTCAGTGAGACCTGTTCCAGTGGACCTTTCCTGATTACTCCTAAATGTTAGCGCCCCTTATTTAACTGCCCCTCCCAAAACATTTGCTGTATGTGTACTTCTTTATATTTTGGGTTATCTATCTATGTACATGCCATTTCCCCCAACAGGATGTAATCTCCTTAAAGTCGGCAATTCCTTCCTTATCTACATTGTTATATCCCCAGCTCCTTTCATGGTACCAGACACTTAGTAGATACTTAATAAATGCTTGGTGATTTAGATTGAACTGAGATTGACAAATAAGAAAACTGAGTCCCAGTGGTTGAGCCACTAGCTGTCAAGATGGTGTTCCTAGGCTCTTTCTGGAGTCCTCAGGTGGATTCCTGCAGTAATTTGTATTCCTTTCAAAGTGGAGCAGATGACTTTTGGATTAAGCATATTTGTGGGGAAGACAGTACCTGTCTTTAGTCATTAGTGAAGACTGTTCTCATGATGGAGTCTCATGGACTTGTTTGTTTCAAGATGGAGGGCAGGCCAAAAAAAGGTAAAACACTTTACTAAAGGCTTGGAGAAATCCATGATAATGAATATGCAGTAGGAACACTGAAGGCTCAGCAGGTTTGATCTGCAATTTAGGCTGTAGGACTGGAAGATTCCACAGATTATATTTAGCCCATCCCCTTGCTTTACAATGAGGAAACCTAGACCAAGAGAGGAGAAACTTGTGTCTCACAGGCTGGATCATAAAATAATAAGATTATACATTTAAAGCTGGAAAGCTATCCAGGCTAATCTCCACCCATTTTACAGATGAGGAAACTGAGTCCCAAAGGAGAAGAGACTTACCCAAACTTACCCAAACTCATATAGGTAGTGAGTAAAAGAACTGGGATTCAAACCTGAGTCATCTGGCTCCATGTTTGGTGAGTGTCTGTACCAACATTCCCATGTGGAAGGCTCTGCTCCCTCCTTTCATTTAGATGTTTTCTTCAAGGCCATTGCCCAAGGGCATGGGCTTCTATTTTTTAGATTCCAACAAGTTTCTCCTTGGAAGTTCAAGGAGACAATGATTGTGGGTAAGAAATAGCAGCAGCTGGAAAAAGAAACCAGTTCTGTACCCCCAAACCCTAACCCCAGAGATCTTGGGGACAATGTTTGAGAAGAATGCTTTGGAAAGCTTTTTTTTTTTTTTTTTTTTTTTTTCCTGAGGCTGGGATTAAAAGTGGGTCAAGTCAGGTCCTAGACTTTCTAGGAAGTGTTAAGTGTCTGAGACCAGATTTGAACTCAGGTCCTCCTGAATTAAAGGCTGGTGCTCTATCCACCACTCCATCTAGTTGCCTCCTGAAAGCTGTTCTTTTAAAGACATCTTTTAACTAACTCCCTGTGCCCAGGATAAGGGTGAGGGCATCCACTTTGGGAAGTACTCTATAGATGGCAAATTAGTGATTTCTTATTATGATTGTTATTTCATTATTATTTTGCTTTCATTACCCTCATTCTCATTCTTTTCAAATGGATATAGACCTTAAGTGCAAGCTGCTGTCCTACCGTTTTTTTATGATTTGTGTATAATGGATCATTCTGCAAGTAGATACTATTTTTTATTTATAATTGTTATCATTTTGTTATTGTTGCCATGTAATTTTGCTAAATACTATCTTTCTCTTCACCTGGGACTCCACTTCTGTGTATAGAGGATAAAAGAATACAAGAGGCAGCTAAGTGGCGCAGTGGAGAGAGTGCCAGCCCTAAAATCAGGAGGACCTGAGTTCAAATCCAACCTCAGACACTTGACACTTTCTAGCTGTGTGACCCTGGACAAATCACTTAACCCCAATTGCCTCAGCAGAAAAAAAAAAAAAAAAAAAAAAATCCAACTATTTTAGAAGCCCAGGTGGCAGAGACACACTGAGATCTCAAAAGATCTGAGAATTTTCATGCCCTGCAAGCTCCCATGGCATTGCTATCAAGAATGGAGAGGTGATAGCTCCCTTCTACTCTGCCCTTGTCAGATTTTGTATGAAGTGCTGTGTTCCATTCTGGATGTCATGGCTTAGGAAGATCACTGATAAGTTACCCACTTCTTGAACTGTGGTTTACAACCCCATATGGAGTCTGGTAACAAACTGGGTGTTGCAAAATTACGATTTATGAGGACTAAATTTTATTTTATATACCCATACACACCTGGAATCATGTAGAAATTTGGAGGCTGAAAAGGGGTCATGTGTGAGAAAAGTTTAAGAAGCCGTGACCTCCTTAAATGTCCAGAGGAAGGCAGCCAGCAGGGTCATATAAGGATATTTAACCTAGAGAAGAAAGGATCAAGGGAAGCATGGTATATCTGTTCAAATATTTGAAAGGCTGCCTTATGGGCCTCAAAGAGCAGAACCAGTAACAATGGGTACAAGTTTCTAAAAGGCCAAAATAGACTGAAGTCAGGAAAATCTTCCTAATGATTAGAGCTGTCCAAAAGAGAAGAGCACTAAGAATTTGCATAGCACTCACAACATTCCAGGTCCTGTGCTAAACACTTTATAAATATTACCTTTGATCTGCACAGCAACCTTGGGCAGTAGGTGCTGTTATTATCCCCATTTTATAGGTGAGGAAACCAAGGCAGGCAGAAGTTAAGTGATTTAGCCAGCTTCAGCACCACCTAGCTGCCTTGAGAGTCTAATGTACTTCCTCCAGAGGTGATGGGCTGCCTCTCCTCAGGTATGTCCCAGCAGAGGTTGGATGACATGTTAGGAAATAGTATATGGGAATTCTTTTTCAACTGTGAGTTGAACTATATTGAGGTTCCTGCCTCTTTTTGCAAATTTTTAGAATTTTATTTTTTAAATACATGCAAAGATAGTTTTCAACTTTCACCTTTGCAAAACCTTTATGTTCCAAAATTTTCTCCCTTTCTCTCCCCTTCACCCTCCCCAAGACAGCAAGAAATCCAATGTTAAACACATCCTGCCAACTCTCAAAGTCTGTGATTCTGTGATATTTACTTCCCAGGCTTGTTATGGGGATTGGCATGAGATAGTTTATAAAAATGCTTTGAAAACTCTAACTCTACAAATGTGAGTAGTTTTTTGTTTTTTGGTTTTTTTTTAGTTGTTCCACTAAAGCCCTCTCTTGATGCTTCATTGGGCTGTAGACATGAAGGGTCATGTCTCAAAAATTTGGCTTCTCAAAATTTGGATCACAAGGTCTAGAGATTTTTGTTTTTGTTCGTTTTTTGGTCTAGGAGATTTTTGCCCACCTGGAAAGAGTTTGTGGACCTAGGGTTTGAGAACCTTATTCCCAGGAGACAGGTCTGACAATAATACCTTCTTTAACCATGAAATTGTGTGTTATCTTTCCCCATTAAAATATACACTGCTTGAACCAGGAGATCATTATACACTTCAACAATAATACTATATGAGGATCAATTCTGATGGATATGGCTCTCTTCAACAATGAGAGGATCCAATTCAATTCCAATTGATCAGTGATGAACAGAACCAGCTACATCCAGGAAAAGAACACTGGAAAATGAGTGTGGAGCACAACATAGCATTTGCACTCTTTCTGTTGTTTGCTTGCATTTTTGTTTTTCTTCTCAGGTTATTTTTACTTTTCTAAATCTGATTTTTCTTGTTCAACAAGAAAACTATATAAATATGTACACATAAAATATATATATATAAACTGCTTTGGGGCAGGAACTGTTTTTTCTGATGTTTTATCCCTAGAAATCCTTGTATGTGTATAAGTTTCTTAAGGGCAGAGGTTATCTTTCCAATTGTTATTTTTATTCCCAGTCCTTAGTACAGTGACTGAAATATAGTCGGTTTTTAAAATTAATTTTATAATTATAACATTTTTTACAACATTATTTCTTGTACTCCCTTCTGTTCCAAATTTTCCTCTACTTCCCTCCACCCCCTCCCCTAGATGGCAGGCAGTCCCATACATATTAAATATGTTATAGTATATCCTAGGTACAAAAATATAGTGTTTAATAAATGCTTGTTGCCTTGATTTTATGAGACTTCTGTCACCAAGATGTATGGAGAGGGATTTGTGTTATGAAGTAGGACTTCTGAGGAAGGGGCACTTAGAAAGAAATCAGAAATCCTTGAAGTATCCCAAATGATGATTCATTCTTGCCACTGTGATAATTAGGGTTGTTGCTGTTGTTAATTTTCCTGGGAGTCTTTCAGTTATAGGCCAGAACTTTCAAGAATGACCCAAGATATACCTAGGAAATGCTACTTCATCTCATTGTTAGTCTGGATCAGGGAGGATTAAAAATCTGGAGCCTTAAGAGTTTTGTCATTTCAGGCAAGGCCAGCAGATGATATCTTCTGGATTATCCGATGTCTACTACTAATGGCTTCCTTACAGTATAACTAAGAGTTGCCTCAGTGGTTCATTCCTCCTCTCCCCCTCTCTCTATGGCTTCTATGTCCCTCTGAGGATCACAGCTTTTGAGACAGTCAGTCACAAGACAGTGCTTAGAATTTCCTCTGGATTCCCAAAGAATGAAGGTGGCCCAAAGGATGGACAAGGACAGAAACCAATGCCCTAAGAGCCAGCGTAACACATATCACATATCACACACTTCTTAGATCTCAGCCTCTGAGAAAAACCAAAAAAAGGAGGAAATCCATGTCTATAATAGCAGGTGAGACTCAGGCTTGCCACGAGAAGCAACTTTCTGTTTTTCAATTCTACCTTTAAATGAACTACTCAGAGAGAAAATCCTTTCCAGTTGTTGGTTACAATAATTTGCTCATTTTAAGTTTAGGGGGCTCTTAATATCCACTTGTTTGCCTTTGGAGAGTTTAAGTGAAAAAAATCTAAACTGCTCTGAGACCCCAGTTAGGAAAATTCTTATTTGAGCCAGAGGTTGGGTTCTCTGCCTAACCCTATATCTGTCTTTATTTATCCCCTGACCTCTTTATAGCTGAGGTAAAATTCAATTTACTTGAAGTTTGTGAGTAATGAAAAGCAAATATTCTTGCCTAGAAGCACGAATTGGGAAGCCATGCTGAGGAAAGAGCTTTCCTTAGTATTTCCTTTAATGGGGGCACTCCCTTCATCTCTTCTCCGATACATCTCCATTCCAGCTTTCTTCTACTTGTTCTAACCCTCAAATTCAGGCACTGAGACTCTTTCCACCCCCAATCTTGAGACAGCTTTTCCCTTTTATACAAATTGCTTAGGGCAGGATCCATGTTTCTCACTGACTGACTTTGATCGATTTTAAAAGGTTATACAGGCCCTGTTCATAGTAAATGCGATCCAATCAAAAGCCTCATCAAGGCATTGCGCCAAAAAGGATGCTTCTGATCCCTCCTTTACCCACAGAGAGCTTGAGCGACAGGATAAACAAAGGCCCGCCTGACAAGCAATTATTACGTGTCTTTTTCGAGATCGGGACAGTACAAGTCACTCTTTAAAGAGACCTCCACCCTCTAGGAGTTTGGGAGAGAAAACAATATACAAGTTACCAAAGGAAACTCTACAGGTTTTTCCACCTTTATAACAAGAGCTCGCATTTAGGGAGCACTTTTCTTTTTTTTTTTTTTTCCTCCTTTTTTCTTTTTTTTTTCTTTTCTTTTTTCTTTTTTTTTTTTTTTCTTTTTTTTTAGAGCGCTTTTAAGGTTTGCAAATACATTTGACCTTTTTGATTACAGGAAAGGATGTCCTAGAATCTGCCTCTACTGGCTTGAGTCGATTATTAAATTTTCAATGTGACCATTTACACCTCAGCGAGCTACAAACTAAGGTCTGTGTCATTGTTCTGTTGATTTTCTAAATTTAAAATGATGGGGGAAAGTTAATAACACAGATTAAAAGTTTAAAGTATGTCACCTGCATGTTTGTTTGCTTTTTTTTTAGGGAGCCGGTTAATTAAACATTTACCAGCATTCACTTAGCCACGTTGCCCATCTTGGAAGCCCTGATGAGAAGCGGAGAGAAAGTTCCCCACTTGTAAAATGTGGAGGTTGGATCTAAGGCCTATGAAACCTGACTGACCATTGAGAGAACCTCAGAAATTTGGATAAATATAAGCTGTCATTGCCCACCACCACCACGAGGGGGCAGTTTAGTGAGCCTCATCTGAGTAAAAATCCGGAAGAGGTCCAGGGGCCTCAAAGTTCAAAGTTCACCTAGGTCACCCTAGAATGGCCATTTTCTCCATGTCACTGACGGACCGCGGATCTTCTCTATAGCCAACCAGTCTCCACTTGAAGACCTCCAGTGATGGGGAACTCACTAGCGCCAGAATCAGCCCATATTTGGACTATTTCTCCGAGACTAATTGGGAGAAAGGGAGCGTTAGTGCAGAGGAGGATTCTGACGAAATCTGAATAGGGAAGATCAGGTTTAAGAGTTGGAGGAGGGGCCGCTAGGGGGCGCAGTGGAGAGAGCGCCAGCCCTTTAGTCCGGAGGACTTCGCACTTTGAAGCTTTGTGACTTTGGGCAAGTCACTTAGCCCCAGCTGCCTCAGCAAAGAAATTTTTTTTTAAAGAGTTAAAGGAAGGTCATTGCCATCCACACAGGAGAGGCGCAGGAGGACACACGCCGGCGCAGGGCACGCCCGGTCCTTCCGCTCTCCCCACACTGAAGTGTCGGGGTTTCCCTCTGGCCCCGCCCCTGCCCCGCCCCCGGACTACTCCCTCCGCATGGTGTAGCCCTGGATCACGCTGTTGAAGTAGGCCGGCGTGTTGCGCTCGGGGTAGAAGAGGATCACGTAGCACTTGGGCCCGAAGTAGCCGGCGCTGACACCCAGCAGGTTGAGCACGGTGACGGCCATGTCGAAGGTGGTGACCAGCACGCCCTGGTAGACGGACATGAAAGTGCAGAGGAAGACGGAGGAGACGAAGTAGAAGGTCATGCTGAGCGTGATGAACTTGGCCTCGTTGTAGCTGGTGGGCAGCTCCTTGCCCGCGTAGGAGAAGCCGAAGGCCAGGACGGAGAGCGCCAGGTCCAGGCTGGTGTTGAGCAGCAGCGCGCGGCCGTAGTGGCCGTTGCAGCCGAGCACCAGGACGCGGGGGTCGGCGGGGTCGGAGCGCGCCGCGAGGCCGCTGGGCGCCAGCAGCACGTTGGCCGTCACGATGGCCGCCTTGAGCAGGGCCAGCAGCCCCACGGACACGTAGGCCCCGCCGTAGCGCACCCAGCAGGCGTAGGCGCGCGGCAGGCGGCGCGCCATCTTGAAGACGCAGACGATCTGGAAGGAGCGCACGGTGATGCAGGCCATGCAGAGCGTGAAGCACAGGTTGAAGAGCACCTGGCGGCAGAGGCACGTGGCCGCCGAGGGCCGGCCCACGTACACGGGCACGGCGCAGTACGCCACCAGCAGCGGCGCCAGCATGAGGAAGCACAGGCGGCCCCCCGCCGAGCGCACCACGGGCGTGTGGGAGTGCGCGCAGAACACGGCCAGCGCGCCCACGGTGCCCAGGAAGCCGAGGCCCGCCAGCAGCGCCACCAGCATCGTGGCCGGCTCCCGCCACTGCAGGAAGCGCTGGTGCCTTCGGAAGCAGCGCGTGTCCCCCTCGTGGGACCACTCGTTCTGGGGGCAGGACTGGCACTCAAAGTCATCTGCGAGGGGGGAGGGGGGAGAATGAGAGCCTGTGGGGGGGGGGGGCCGTCCCCGAGCGCGCCCCCCCCCCCCCACAGATCCGGCAGCACCTTCCCCCGGCCCCTCTGCGTCCGCCCTGTGACCCTCGGCCTTCATCCTGCCGCTCCTCCGCTCAGGATCCTACAATGGCCCCTCTTACCTTAAGTCCACTCTTCCACCCGCTTTCCAAGGCCCCCTCCTGCCAGCCTGCCGCGCTCCCCAGGCTCACCCTCCAGTCTATTACACCCGTGGGAATACATGCCGCTCTCCCATGTACACACTCGTGCACATATAGCACATTGCACACACTCAGTCATGCAAACACACATACCCACGTGAGAATGTGTGTGCAATTACACCCATGCATCCAAATACGCACACATGAGAATAGAGCACACGCATGTGCATACACATAAAATAACATGCACATGTGCACCCACTGCCCACAGGAGAATGCATGTGGCACACTCATGCAAACACGTGCACACACAATGCACCCCTTCATGTAAATGCACACAAGAACACATGTGTGCTCACTCATGGGAACGTGCAGGACATGGTCATGCAAACACACACGGGAATGCATGCTCACAAGTATGCACATTCACACGCACACATGAGTACATTGCACACATGCACACATTGTCATACAAACATACACGGGAATGCATGTATAACCACACGTGCACACATAGTACATTGCACTCATGCAAACACGTGCACACACAATGCACCCCTTCATGTAAATGCACACGAGAACACATGTGTGCTCACTCATGGGAACAGTGCAGGACATGGTCGTGCAAACACACACAGGAATGCATGCTCACAAGTATGCACATTCACACGCACACATGAGTACATTGCACACATTCACACATTGTCATACAAACACATACACAGGAATGCATGTATGACCACACACATGCACACATCCAGTACATTGCACTCGTGCAAACACGTGCACACACAATGCACCCCTTCATGTAAATGCACACGAGAACACATGTGTGCTCACTCATGGGAACAGTGCAGGACATGGTCGTGCAAACACACGGGAATGCATGCTCACAAGTATGCACATTCACACGCACACATGAGTACATTGCACACATTCACACATTGTCATACAAACACATACACACACAGGAATGCATGCTCACAAGTATGCACATTCACACGCACACATGAGTACATTGCACACATTCACACATTGTCATACAAACACATACACACACGGGAATGCATGCTCACAAGTATGCACATTCACACGCACACATGAGTACATTGCACACATGCACACATTGTCATACAAACATACACGGGAATGCATGTATAACCACACGTGCACACATAGTACATTGCACTCATGCAAACACGTGCACACACAATGCACCCCTTCATGTAAATGCACACGAGAACACATGTGTGCTCACTCATGGGAACAGTGCAGGACATGGTCGTGCAAATACACACGGGAATGCATGCTCACAAGTATGCACATTCACACGCACACATGAGTACATTGCACACATTCACACATTGTCATACAAACACATACACACACGGGAATGCATGTATGACCACACACATGCACACATCCAGTACATTGCACTCATGCACACACATGAGAATTCATGCACACACACCCTCCCCCCATCTCTGTTCCTCTTCCATCCTTCCAAGCCAAGCTTCCCTTCTCCCTCCTCTGGGAATACTTTCCTGACTCTCTAAAACCCACCGTGAGCTCCCCTTTCCCTGATTTCCCCCAGGACTCACTGTTGATACTGATTAAGCATGACTGACATAGTATACAGTGGAAAAAGGACTGAGCCTGGCGCCAGGAGAACTGGGCTCAGTTCCTCGGACAGTCACTCACCACCGAGCCTTTTGACCTCTCTGGCCTTCAGTTTTCTCATCTGCAAAATGGGGCTAATAATACCTGTACTACACCTACTTCTTAGGGCTGTTGTGAAGAAAGTATCATGGAAACCACACGGGATTGTAGAAAGGGGAGGCTCTTCTTCATGCACAGTAATTCTTTGAGTCTCAGAATTTTCCACGTAAAATGGGGCTAGCCTCTGCCCAGTTGACCCTATAATCATATAACCTACTTCATCTAGTTATGAGAAGGCTCCCAGGAGCCTGCAGATAGGAAAGGGGCTGGATAACACAAATGATAAGGTGTTTTTTTTTTATTATATCATGCTCTCTGAACCTGTTTCATCCTCTGTATAATGGGCACAATAATGCTTTCGCTCCCTACCTCACAGGGCTGCTTTGTAGGCAGTTTCTAGGAAACTAAGAAGTGTTGGGTGAATGTGACTGCCATCTTCACTGAGGGGGTTCTGGGGCCAAATTCCCACTGCCCTCTGGGTTGACTTCCATCTCACAGTGCTTCCCATTTTAATGCTGTGAAAGCTGGAGCACAGGAAAAGTACAAGTGCAGGAGAAGAAGAAATGGGGGCCTGGAAACTGGTGATCACAGGCTGGGGAAAGCACTTGGGACATAGCTCTCCCACTCCAAGAACCGTGCTGCCGGGATGTCTGGCAACCCAGCTTCTGGGCCATGTGTGCTCTCAAACAGGCAAGTGCAGTGAACGCCAGCCCACCCTCTCGCCATCCCCCACCTGTCAGAAGCAGCTAGGAGGGCTGAGACTGGTGCTTCCATCCATGACTGCCTCATATGGCTCCATGTGCCCGCAATTAAATCCCAACTTCAGGCTCATCCCTTCCCTGCACCCTCCTCCCAAAGCAGCGGAGAGGGACCCGTCCTTCGGGCCCTGGTCTGAGGGCCTGGCTTGCAGTGCCCCTGCCTGGCTGTGGCCCGCTGGGCTAGCCTGGCCTGGCATAGCCGGAGCCGGATGGTGGGGGGAGCAACAGGCTCCTACCTGACTGGTTGAGATAGGTCCCAGCAGGACAGTTGATACACTCAAAGCAGCAGATGTGTAGCCCCATGGGCTTCTTCCGCTGACCCAGCTGACAGCTGTTGGAGCAGACGGAGAAGGGAGCCTGAAAGGAGGAGAGTCGGCGGTCCTGAGCCTCCCTGCCGGGGTTCTCCCCTTTCACCGCCACGGCTCCCAGCTGAGTGGAGACCTTCATCACCTGGACTACTGCGAGGCTCTGACTATTTGTCCTCAGTCTCTCCCTTCTTCAACTCACCCATCCTTCACATACTTATAATCATCCGACTATATGCTTCTGACCATGTCACTGCCCTGCTCAAACACTGTCTATAGCTCCCTATTGTCAATCTGCTGAGCACCTATACAATCCCTCTTTGCTAGCCTTTATTTGATACGATATCTCTTCATGAGCTCCACACTCCAGACAAACTGGACCATTAGCTTTTCCCCAATCTCAGCCTGCCCCACCTCCTACCCAAGTCTCTATCTCTCAGCTTCCTCGTCCCTGAAGGTCTTGTCTGTCCCCTATAGATTGCCTCTTTTAGAATATGCACTGGAACCTGGGCAAATTCCTTCAGTTTTTTCTCTTAATAAAAAGAAGGATTCTGACTAGATTATCCCCAAAGCCCCTCTGACTTGTCTATGGGCCACATCCCCAGGCACCCCCACACAAGCCGTCCCCTCCAGAGCTGACCGAGTTGTTGGGGGTGTTCCAAGAGATGTTGGTGGCCACGTTGGACAAGTACTGTTGGGCTGGATTGTAGAAAGCGATTTTTTTGAAGGGGTTGTGATCCACATCCCATTGCCACTGAATGATCTCCAAGCCCATGGGTAGATCCCCATTCTTGTCAAAGTAGATTCTCTGGCCCAATAGGGTGAAGTCCACCTTCCGAATCTCCTGGAGCAACTAGGCCAGGGAAAAGCCAAGAGCAAGAATGGGCCAGTGAGCACAAGGAAGGATAGCCCAGTGCTCTGTCCCGTCCCCATGTCCCAGGGTCTGGATCAGTCGGTCAAATAGCATTTATTCCACACTTATTTATGTGCCAGGTATTCAAAGAAAGCTGAAGAAACTACGCCTGCCCCCATGGAGAGCCTAGTAAAATACTATATAACAATACACACTATTACAGTGAAAAGAACTTGGGGGTCCCAACGTCAGGGGTTTTTTTTCCCACGCTGTAGGAATCCCCCTTTCTCTAAAGTCTTACAGCAGCTGCAATTTGCAGTAAATCAATGAACAATCATTATCTGTAAAACTGAAAGCTGGGCTACTGATCTCTAAAGTTTTAGTCCCTATATTAGAACCCAGGATTCAGAGCTGGGAGGGCCCTTAGAACCCAGGGGGTCAGAGATTTCAAAGGGAAGGGACATCATGGCCCTGATTCTTCAAGGATAGGAGGTTCCAGGAACAAATCTTTAAATCTAAGATTAATTCCCTAACTATATGAAGGCACTAGAAGGGGTAACCAAGAATAAAAGGGACACATGTAACTTTGGATGCTCCCTTCTCTTGACCTCAGTTTCCCTATCTGCAAGTCAGCCCTACTTGGTTTGGCCACCCTCCTCTTCTTACTGAAATCCATCCTCTACACTGCTGCCAAACGAATATTTAGAAGGGACTCTGATGTCCCTTCCACTCTACTAAAAAAAAAAAAAAAAAAAAAAATCTCAGATGCATCTACCTTCCTTAGCTTGGCAGTGAAGGCCCTTCCCAATCTGGTCCACCTGCCTTTCCATGCTTATTTCTAGTTCTCTACTCACCTACCCCCTAGTCCCTCACACTGATGGTGGTCCCTTGTGTGTGGCCCCCCATCTCCTAATTTAGCATCTCTGCACCACCTGAGCTCCATGTCTGGGGTGAATCGCATTTCCTCCTCATCTATGTCTCATTCCCAACTTTTCCTGATTCCCTCCAATACTATCCCCTCCCTTCTAAAATTATTTTGTATTGTTCATTTTACATCTCCAACTTTCCAAATCCCCCTCTGGAGTTTTCTTGGCAAAGATACTGGACTGTTTGCCACTTCCTTCCCTAGCTCATTTTATGGTTGAGGAAATGGGGTGACTTACCCATGATCACAAAGCCAGTCAGTGAGGTCAGATTTGCATTCAGATCCTGGGGCAGGCCCAAAAGCAGCTATGGTACCAGAGGCCACAGTCACTCAAAGGCAACCAAGCCAGTAAGCTAGATTTGTTTCTGCCTGATTCTAATGATACTCCTAGGAGGTGGGTGCTTTTATTTATTTATTTTATTTATTTATTTATTTATTTATTTTTTTTGAGGCTGGGGTTTTTGCCTAGGGTTACATAGCTAGGAAGTGTTAAGTGTCTGAGACCAGATTTGAACTCTGGTCCTCCTGAATTCAAGGCTGGTGCTTTATCCAGTGCGCTACCTAACTGCCCCCGGTGGGTGCTTTTATTAGCCCTATTTCACAATCTGCTCTTTTGTGTTTCATTTATGATTCTTAAAATAGAGCCCTGGACAAACCCGGCTTTGAGAAAGCCCGTTGGGATTCAAGGGAAGTTTCTTGAGCGTCTTAAACCCAAACCCCTGGCTCTCAGCCTTTGGCCAACAGCAGGCCCCAGGCCAAGCTTCACCCGCTCACTGTTCCGGTTTTGATGGCTTAGAGGGAATGTGAATAGTGGTTGTTTCTGCTCTGGGCAGAGGGTCTTCTCCTCCCAGACTGATTTTTTTGTTTCTGGCTAAGCAAACTAGGCCATCTTTTACCCAGACTGGACTCTCTGAATGGATATCGCCTCAGTGAGAACTGTGAAAGTCATGGGCTTAAAAAGGCCCAGGCCCCCGTGCACTCAGGGCCATCTCCTATCATCCTGACTATGCCTTACTACTGGCCCCAGATGGCTTTGAAGGGAGAAAGTGAAGCTGGTGACTTTCCACAGCCCCTCCCACTCCCCACTCGCATCCAACTCACTAAGTCAAGACTTTACCCTCCCGAGGTCATTGGTCCCCTCTGAGGACTACAATGGCTACTACAACAATTTTACAGAGAGGGAAACTGAGGAAGAAAAAAGCTAAGTGATTTTCCCGGGGTCACTCAGTAAGCATCTGAATCAGGATTCAAATTCAGGTTTTCCTGCCTTCAAATCCAACACTCCATCCCCTGCACAGCCCTCTAGGTCAAACTTATTGCTACCAGAGATAATAGTTCACATTGGTACAAAACTTTGAGGTAGGTGGAACAATTTCCTTATATGTAAGGTAATGTAAAGGTAAATGCTGGTATTTTCTCTGTTTTACAAGTGAGGAAACTGAGGCTATGAGAAAGTGACTTTTCCCATCACAGGACTAGAAACGCGGGTCCCTGAGACAGGATTTGAGCTCGGCCTTCACCACAGGTAGCCCTACAGGATGTGCCCTTCACCTCCGGGAAGGGTGGTCCGTTCCTGCCACTGAGAGCCAGCTCACCTTCCAGGGGTACACTGTGTCCCTGGCACAGCTGGTACCGTTGCAGCCAAGCAGGCGGTGCAGGGCATGGGCCACAGTGTAGACGGCCGAGTAGACATTGTAGGCCACGAGGTCCCCAGAGCGGGTGAGGATGGTGCTGTAAGACTTCAGGGTGTCCAAGCAGGTGTCACACTCCTGGTTGCAGGTGGGTCCTGAGCGCTTCTTGTCTGCTGCAGGCCTCCCTTCGGGGGCCTTCCACACCCTGAAGTCGCTGAAGCCCGGGATAGGGATGTTCTGGGTGCAGATGCCCAGGAAGGTCCCAATTTGCTGGATGCGGGGGATGCTGTGGATGACAGGGTCCACAGACCAGGACTCGGAGGCAATCCACACGTAGCCCACAATGTTCTGGGAGATGGCCTCCTTGAAGAAGTCATAGAGGGCCAGATCCAGGGAGAACACCACCACCACCTTGGCCGAGCTGTTCTGGATCTTGTCCACTATGGCCTCCAGCCTCCTCTTCTCCTGGGGCAACAGCGTCTGGTTGCCCAAGGGGACAGGGAGGGACTCCTGGAGGGCCACGCAGATTTTCTGCTCCGCCAGCTTCTCGTTGAAGAGCTGGCTGTTCTCCCTGCCGTAGTCGTCGTTGCTCAAAATGACGATGACCCAGTTCCAACCAAAGTAGGTTATTAGCTGGATCATGGCCTTGATCTGGTGCTCGCCACTGGGAATGGTGCGGAATAGAGCCGGGAACAGGCTTTTGTCCCGAAACTGGTTGCTGATGGCGCTGTAGGTGATCTGTGAGGGCGAAGGAAAGCCACCATCATCATCCTTGATGGGAGCAGTGAAGGCAGCAAAGAAGTAGGAGGCCTGAGGGGAAATCTGGAGGCCTGAAAGGAAATCTGGAGGCCTGAGGGAAAACCTAGAGGCCTAGGGGGAAACCTGGAGGCCTGAGGAGAAACATGGAGGCCTGAGGGGAAACCTGAAGGCCTCTGGCCCAATTCTCCTGTTTTACAGACCCAGAGATGTTCAGTGACCAAGGAACCCAGGTCAAGCCTCGGGCTTTTACAGATGAGGAAACTGAGGCTCAGAAGTGTTGCCCAGTTTTCCCTGGGTCCTAAAGTAGTAGGCATCTGAGGTTGGGTTGGAAGTCAGGCCTTCCCGAGTCAGGTCCAATGTTGCAATCCTAGGGAGAAAGAGCAGGACTCACCTGGGGAAGGAGGAAGAGGGAGAGGAGATTGCTGACAGTGACCACAGACTCTGAGGTGTCAGGGCCGATGACAGCCACCACCCGGGGCTCGTAGCTGCTGTAGTCCTGCTGGATGGGCAGGTTGAAGTTCTCCTTGGCCAGGAAGTAGAGGACAGGCTGGATGTTGTTCGTGAGGTAACACACGTCCACCATCTCGTAGCCCAGCGAGACCCCGGGCAGCAGGTGGCTGTCGTTATTGATCTCTTCCACCGCAAATCGCATGGCCTGCATCAGATTGTAGCCCAGCACCTTTACTTCATAGCTGAAGGCAGGGCCAGCCAGGGAGATGCCGGGAGACAGACAGACAGAGAGGAGACGAGACAGAAAGAGAGAAGACAGGATGACAGAGACAGGCAGAGAGAGAGAGAAAGACAAAAAGGAAGAAAAGCAGGAAGAGGAGGACGAGGAGGAGGGGAAGAAGAGGAAGGAGAAGGAGGAGGAGGAGAAGAAGAAGAAGAGGAGGAGGAGGAGGAGAAGAGGAAGAAGAAGGAGGAGGAGGAGAAAAAGAGGAAGAAGAAGAGGAGGAGGAGGAGGAAGAAGAAGAGGAGAAGACACAGAGACAAGACAAAGATAGAGACAGAAAGACAAGCAGACAGGAAAAAAGAGAGACAGAAATATAGAAAAAGAGACAGAAAGAAAGAAAAAGAGAAAAGAACAACAAGGAGGAGGAAGAGGAGAGACAGAGAGAGAAAAGAGAAAGATTGCAAGAAAAAGAGGAGAGGTTGAAAGAGAGAAGTTGGATCAACCCATTCTTACTTTCTATTGTAAAATGAATATAGTACCCAGAGCACCAGCTATCCTGAGGAATTCTGGCTTTTTTTTTTTTTTTTTTTTTAATCAAATCCATACTCACCGCTAAGATCCTCATCCTTATTTTCCTCATTCTCATCCCCATCCTCACTTCCACCATCCCCATCCCTGCCCTTATTGCCACCTTCACAACAACACTGAACACCACTTTTATTAATACCATCAGCACTCTGACCATCAAGGACTCTCCCACTTCTCCCCATCACCATCTTCTCCTTCATGATCCCCATTTTCACCATCAGCATCACTCTCCCACTTTGCTCCCACTTTTTGCCAGTTCCGTCCCCCTCACTACTACCACAATCTGCACTTTCAGGACTCTCTCCCCCACCATTCCCATTACCATCACTGTCACTCTCACAGCAGTCACTCACCATCATCAGGACACCCCAATGATCAGTCGCCATCATCCACATTCCCATCAGCTCTCTCCTGATGCTTCCCATGCCCATCCCCACCACTGTTACCTCTGCCCCCCATCACATGCACTCACTCTTTGCACTGGGGCACCTGCATGTAATTGAGATGAGATATGCCCTTGATGTTGGCGTGGAGGGTGAACAATCCCCCCAGGAGGTAGTCCCCAGGCAGATGGAAATCAGAACTCTCCCGGACCTCCAACTGCATCAACAGGAGGAGAGGGAGCATCCAGGAGACAACGGTCCCCATGGGTCTGTCCTGTTCTTCCTCGCCACCTTCTGTACCCAAAGAGGTCTAGGTTCCTCTGACTGGGAGGGCCCCATCCTCTCTTTATTTGAACAGCCTCTAAGAAGTCCATTTACATAAAGTCATGGAAGAAAGAGAATAAGCAGGTGGGGCCTGGACAAGAAAGGGGAACTACTCTGGGATGGGGAGGGGAGGAACCTCCCAAGACCCGGAGTCATGGACGTGATTGTGCTGAGCATGAGAGGGTCTGTGCCAGGGAGGGAGGGGGAAACTAATCTGTTTGAGAGTGTATATATTTCTGGGAGAGAGATAGAGAACACAAGAGATGAATTCTGACTGGGATCTTTATTCTGTAGAATGTCAGAGTCTGGAAGAGAGAATGTTAAGACTAAGAGGGCTCTCAGAACCCCAGATATCAGAGCTGGGAGGGCCTTTAGAATACAGGAGGTCAGAGCTGGGAGGGCCCTTAGAACCTGGGAGATCAGAGCTGGGAGGGCCCTTAGAAGTGAGAATATGGGCCCTTATAACAGAAAAAAATCTAGGCTAGGCTAGGGCCTTAAAGAAATTGGATTGATTTCCTCAGTGGCAGGGATGAGATTCAGGGAGGGCAAATGATTTTCCCAACATCTCCAGGCACAGCCCACTTATTCTGGAGAAGAATGTCCTCCCTGAGAATGGACTTACACACTTTCCAAGTCTTCCCTGAATGAGCCCCAGTTTCAAAAGGAATCAGTTTGGACAGCCAAAGGGGAGATAATTATCCTCCTCCCTCATTGAAGGGGGAGACAGGCCTGTGGTCTCGCTTTCTGTATATCCCCGGCACCCAGCAGAAGTCCTTCTGCATACAGCAGGAGCCTAAGAAATGCTTGTTCACTGCAAGTGAAATCTCGGAAGTGGCCAGCCTGAGAACGCTGCCAGCTTGTCTCCAAACACTGATCACCTCCGTCCAGCCTGCCTCGACCTCCCGTTCAGCCTCCAACAGCTAGCGCAAGAACCTCAGGCTGGGGGAGGTGGGGAAAGGCTGGTGACTGCAGCCGTGGCCTGATCACGTGTCAGCAGATGTTTGTTTGTGGGTGGGTGGGTGTGATGCCCCTGAGAGTGAAGGCTCTGGGAAGGCAGGAACCCAGAATTACAGACTTGTCCCCCCTCATTTCCCAAACTCGGAAAACATGACCTAATGCCTCGAGTTAGCAAGGGACCCCTAAAGTAGCTTTCAATCCATGATGCGAAATTGCAGGCAAGAATTCAAGCCCAGCCACGCCTGGCACTGCCATCACTTCCGAAATGAGGGAAACTAGAAAAACTCCCTGACTTTGTCCTTGCGATGAATGAGACCTGCCACAAGATGGCACCATTTACTCCAGCCTGGGCACAATGGCCCCAGCACAGACTTACAGCCATGGCAGAAGTAGAAGGGACTTTAGGAGTCTTTGAGTCCAATGACCTCATTTTACTGATGGGTAAACTGAGGCCCAGCAAGGCGAAGAGAATTGCCAAAGTTAAACAGGTGAACTGGAGCTCACACTTTTCCAAGAAGGCTAAGGGCTTTGGGTCCATTTCATAGAATCAAAATGTCAGCGTTGAACCTTAAAATAGAACCTTAGCCCTTCCGGCTCTGACCTCCTGGGTTCTAAGGGCCCTCCCAGCTCTGACCTCCCGGGTTCTAAGGGCCCTCCCAGTTCTGACCTCCTGGGTTCTAAGTCCCCTCCCAGCTCTGACCTCCTGGGTTCTAAGTCCCCTCCCAGCTCTGACCTCCCGGGTTCTAAGGGCCCTCCCAGCTCTGACCTCCCGGGTTCTAAGGGCCCTCCCAGCTCTGACCTCCCGGGTTCTAAGTCCCCTCCCAGCTCTGACATTCTGGGTTCTAAGGGCCCTCCCAGCTCTGACCTCCTGGGTTCTAAGTCCCCTCCCAGCTCTGACCTGGGTTCTAAGGGCCCTCCCAGCTCTGACCTCCTGGGTTCTAAGGGTCCTCCCAGCTCTGACCTCCCGGGTTCTAAGGGCCCTCCCAGCTCTGACCTCCCGGGTTCTAAGGGCCCTCCCAGCTCTGACCTCCCGGGTTCTAAGGGCCCTTCCAGCTCTGACCTCCCAGGTTCTAAGTCCCCTCCCAGCTCTGACCTCCTGGGTTCTAATATAGCGACTAAAACTTTAGAAATCACTAGCCCAGCTTCCAGTTTTACAGATAATGACTGTTCATTGGTTTAGTGCAAATTGCAGCTACTGTAAGACTTTAGAAAAAGGGAGATTCCTACAGCGTGGAATGATCCAGGAAGGTTTCCTGTAGCAGGCAAGATCAAAGCTGGACCTTCAGGATTCATTGTTCCAGCTGGCGATCACAGCCCTGGAGGAGGATACTAGGAAAACCCAGGTAGAGCTCAACCCATAAAAACGAGCAGTGTGGGCTGTGCTAGTAGATATTAACCCAGAGGGGAGTACTCATTGGAGATGCGGCTGTTTGAATCCTGACTGCCACCTTTTAGCTGTGGGATGTTTAACTCTTCCTAAGTCTTGTCTTTTTTTTGAGAGAATTGGACTAAATAGTCCTTGAAGTTCCTTCCAATTAATCAATAAGTCAGTTGACAAAATATTTGCTTGGAGATACAAGTATTGCACAAAGAATGAAACAAGCCCTACTCAGAATTCTTCCAGCTAGCAGAGAGGTAAGCTAGGTTTTCTCACTTGTGTTTTGTTGTGTTTTATATTTTGTTTGCTTTTTTAGTGGAGATGGTGTGGAGGATGGGTGCTTCAGAAATGGCCCTGAGAACTGCCTTTGACAACTTAGAAAACACTTCCCTTCCAGCCGAATCTCTGGCCCATCATCCTGCCCCATAGCCAATCCACCTCCATAGGCAGACAGTTGCACCTGGAGGCCTCTGTCCTCCGGTTGCTAGGCAACAGAAAGTCGATGCAAAGTGATGGGGAAAGAGGAAGGGGGCAGGGTGCTGAGCCAGGGAAATGTGGGGGTTTGAAAAAGCCAAACCATTTGCCTAAGGATTTGTTTGTCAAGATACTAACGGGAAAGAATTTTTTCCTGTTTTTTTTTAGCAAAAGGAAGTTTGGGGTGAAGAAAGGAGATAGTAGCCATGACCACATGGTGAGAAGATGGGACTCATTGGAGAAAACAAACAAACAACAAAAAAAAAAAAAACCCTGACGTTGGGAAAGATTGAAGGCAAAAGGAAAAGGGGCAGCAGAGGATGAGATGGATCGCTGGTGTCCTGGACACAACTACTATGAACATGGGCAGATTTGGGGAGACCGTGAAGGATAGAATGGCCTAGAGGTCCAAGGGGGTACAAAGAGTCAGACAGGACTGATCACTGATCAGCCACAAACAAAGCCACCTTCAGTGTCGGACTGTGGGACTGCAAACTTGACAGGAGGGCCCATCAGAGTGATAGAGGGGAGCAAGGGGCCCCAGCTCTTCCCTTCTCCTCCCACCCCAAACATCATATTCATTTTATATAAAATTGGAAGGGAGCCTTTGGAGAGTTTATAGTTCATGCTCCCTTCCACAAAGCCTTGAAGGACTGGAAGTTGAAAAAGGAGTCTAGATCTTCCTTGGATCCTGGATGGCACCACCTGGGAGTTGGGAGGGAGTCCAGAGACCCAAACCTGAATGACTTTCCCCTCTTCAACACAGAAGAGAGCACCTCCATTGTGGGGTAAAGAGCTCCCTCCCAAAGCAGCCCAATCCACTGTAATCATCACTGCAGTTTCCCTCACATTGATCCCAAACCTGTTTTCACATTTCAATTCTTTATGGCTCTGGAGCCAAGCAGAAAGAACATGGAGCTGGGAGCTAGGAAAGGGGAGATGGTGGGTCTTGTACGAGAAGTAACAAGGTCGGTGTCTCTATATTGTAGAGCACTCAGAGGAAAATCACGTTAAGCCCAGAACATGGCCACCCCTCCCCTTCATGGAAATTGGGTTTTAAAAAGAGCCTTGGAGCTCCAATGACCTGTACATACCACTGTGCCATAAACTCCAGGGGCATTATCTGGATCCTTGCTAGGATAATTCCCCCTCCCTTTGAGTATTGTCCCAGGCCTTCTTATCTGGACCCTTATCCTGTCAGGATTAAGTTATGACCCTTTCCTGGAATCCTCGCCCCCTCATCTGCCTTTGTTTCCCCTATGACATTCAGGTTATGTATTCTCTTTAGTTAGCTAAAACCCTGCCTCCGAATGCTTCTGGTGAGAGTCTCATTCAGTCAGCTAGCCTAAACTCTCCACATTAAAGATTAAAAACCAATCTCTTTCTGCCTTAGTTTCTCAGGTATTACAATCAAGCCTAAGAATACTGAAAATAGAAGAGAAGGTCAGGTTTTGAAGGGCTTCCAATGCAAATAGAATAATTTTATTTGATTCTGAAGGTAATAGGGAGCCACTGGAGTTTCCTGAGCAATGGAGGTGCCCTGATCAGCCCTGAGCTTTAGGAAAATCCCTCTGGCAGCTAAATGGATGATGGATTGGAGAGGGGGAAAACTTGAGGCAAGAACACCTGGAAGGAATTGCCTCTTTCTTCCTCATCTCTCACTTCTGGCTTCTCTGGATCCCTTCAAGTCCCAACTATAATCCCACCTTCTACAGGAAGCTTTTCTTGATCTCCATGAAGTCTAGTGCCTTCCCTCTGTCGATTATCTCAAATCTATCCCAAATACAGTTGTCTGCCTGTTGTCTCCCTCATTAGAATATAAGCAGAGACTGGCTTTAAACTTTCTTTGTATCCCCCCAGTGCTTAGTGTGTACCCGGCACACAGTAGATACTTAATGTTTGTTGATCAGTTGATTTCCCCTATCCTTGCAGATCTCTCTTGAGCTTTAAGTCTGCACCACATCCATCTGATCCAAGACCTCTCCTGTACTTTCCTTTTTCATCCTTCTTTCAACTCTCCAGAAGCCTGTTCCATGTGGTTAACCATTCACTAGTAAGTGGCCCTGATCTCTCTTCCATGACTGATACAAGAGTCCATTAGAATATAAGAATAAATAGGAAGTGATTCTCTGTTCCGGGGGAGATCTGAGTTTTATTGGGGGGGGGGGGAACTATTAATAAAAAATTTTGAGTGTTAAGAATATAATAATAAACCCAGTAGAATATAAGCTCTATAGGGGCAGCTAGGGGGCGCAGTGGATAGAGCCCCAGCCCTGAATTCAGGAGGACCCGAGTTCAAATCTGGTCTCAGACACGTAACACTTCCTAGATGTGTGACCCTGGGCAAGTCACTTAACCCCAGCCTCAGAAAAAAAAAGAATATAAGCTCTAAGAAGGCAGGTTTCATTTTTGTCTTTTTTTATGCCCAGAATCTACCACAATGCCTTATACAATGTAGTAGTAAATATCTTTAATTTTTTATTAATTTTTAATATTTGAAATATAAACATATTTTTAAAATAAATATTAGTAAATATTTGTTAAATTAAATCAGATTGGATTCAAAAAAGAGTTTAAATTTAGAAGTAAACATCTTGTTAAGAGAGCTCTGAGAATAGGAAGTGGGTTTCTGGGCTGTGGCTTAAAATACTCAGATAAATTCCTGGACTGAGGGCACTTAACAAGGGCTGATAAGATAACATTTGCCTGTGTGTTATAAATCTAATCAAGTGGGTGTAAAACAGAAAAGAAAGAGGAAGGAAAAAAAAAAATGAGCCCTTATATGTCCAACAAAGGGCAGTGGACTGGGAATCAGGCAGATGCACCTTAATGAGTCTACAACTGGCCTCAGAGAGTAGCTGTGTGATCCTGGGCAAGTCATTTCACCCTGTTTGCCTCAGTTTCCTCATCTGTCAGATGAGCTAGAGAAGGAAATGGCAAACTACCTCAATATGTTTGCCCAGAAAACCCCAAATGGGGTCACAAAAACTCAAACAGGACTAATTGGCTAAACAATAGCATTTCCAACAAGTTAGATCCTAGCTTCTTACACTGTGGTTCATAATCTCATATGGGGTCTTATAACCGAAAGTGGGAGTTGCAAAACTATGATTTATTATCAGTAAATGTTTGGTTTATATACCTATTTTATGTTTATATATCTGGGGTTATATAAAAATGTCTTTGTTGAAAAGAAATCTTAAGTGGAAAAAGTTTAAGAAGCCCAGAACTAGTTATCAGCAACAGCTACTACAATGAAGAGGAATAACAGCTGAAATATTCAGAAATTCACAGATAGAAAATCTAAGAACTGAGCCAGGATTCCCTAAGGCTTCAGCTGTCTAGAGACAATTCACAAAGTATAATAGCAAATCCAATGAATTCTAGAATCAGAGCTAGAGCTGGAAGGACCCTTAAATAGCATAGAGTTCAATCTCCCCATTTTACAGATGAGGAAACTGAGACCCGGAGAAGGAAAGTGTCAGAGCTGAGATTAGAACTTAATTCCAGTGACTCTTTTCACTAAAAATCCTCCTCTCAGCCACGTCATCTTCCTCCTCCTCATATTCCAGAGACATTACTTCTTTCCACTGGATTCACTAAAGACCATTGGGGTACAAGAGATCCAGTTTGTCTAGATGTCCTTCAAGCTCTTCTTGCGGAAACAATGGAGGGATTCGATCTAGACGCGAAGGGGATACAGTTAGTGAATGCAGAAGTGCTTGAACGACCAGGTCTCAGGAGTAGTTGCTAATGGTTCCGTGTCAACTTGGAAGATCTCCAATGGAATGCTTGGCCCTGAGCCACTGAACATTTTTATCAATGATCTGGGGGGAGGGGGAGCATGGATGGCCTACTTATCCAATTTGCAGTATGGGAAAGAAATCTGGGACACAAATCTGGAAAGAACAGCTAACAGATTAGATGACAGAATTAGTATTCGAAAATATCTTAACTGGCTAGAACAATGGTGTCACACTGAAATAAGAATGGAGACCGTTAAATCATACATAAGGATCCATGCAAGCCATGTATTGCCTTAGAAACTACCATTTATGTATTTTTTTAAAAAATGAATACATCAATATGAAATCAGATAGGAATTACATTTTAATCTGAGGTTCTCACTCGGGGGTGTCATGGACAGCATTGGGTCAGAGTATTGGGTCAAATTGAATCAAAATAAATTAGGGACTCCAGGTTTTGCACATGGGTTTTTAAAATGAATTTCATAAGTACAAAATGGAAAAAGAGGAGGAGTGTTTTGGAAATATTTTTTCTCTGAAAAAAATTAAATTCTAGTGAGCCATATGTTCAATGTCAGTGCAATGTGACAATCTTAATCTGCATCAAAGGAGACATAATATTTAAAAACAAACTATGCCGGCTTGGGAAGACAGCTAGGCGGCTCCATAATGGATCAAGTGCCAGCCAAGAGTGAGGAAGATTCGTCTTCATGAGTTCAAATCTGACTTCAGACACTTCCTGGCTGTGTGACTGTGGCCAAATCACTTAACCCTAGCTAATCTCAGTTTTTTCACCTGTCAAATGAGCTGGAGAGGGAAATGGCAAACTCCTCCAGTCTCTTTGCCAAGAAAAGCCCAAATGGGGTCACAAAGAGTCTTCCAAGACTGAAAAGACTGAACAACAGGGACAATTCTACTCCTGTCAGACCACATCTGAAATACTGAGTTCAGGGCCGAGCTTAGAGAGTGTCCAGGGGAAAGCAACCAGGGACAAAGGGGCCTTGAGCTCCTGAGTAGAAGCAGCAGTGCTCATTTAGCCTGGAAAAGGGAAGGCTCAGCAGCAACATGGTGACTGAAAAGCTTGTTCCCCCTGACCTCAGTTGGCAAACGTGGGTGTAATAATTGGAAGTTATGAGGAAGGCAGTGCAATACAGGGGAAAGAGCACCAGATCCAGCATCAAAGGACTTGAGTTCAAATCCTCCTTCTGATGGTGGCTATCTGTGTGACTTGAACAAGATACTAAATCTTCCCTCGATCTGTTTCCTTATCTGTAAAATCAAGGTTTTGGACCAGATGGCTTCTTGACACTATAGTCTGCTAGTGATTGGTCCCCAAATGGGAAGGGCTGCACCGGGAGATGGCAAGTTCCTCTTTACTAAGAACGTTCAAATAGAAGCTAGATCAACCTCTCATCAGGGAGGCTACAAATGGGTCTTATGTCCCACTCATCTGTTATACTAGACTAGACGTGTCCCCCATTGCCTGAACAAAATTAAAGTGGAAGCATTTAACAAAATTAATAATAAAATACAGGTAATATTATTACATTTTAAAACTAAGACAATATGCCACCCCATAGGGATCCTTATGTACAGATTAGCAACCCCTATTTCTACTGGGGTTGGATACCAATGGTACCAGATGATCTCACTCTTCCTGTTCTGACCTCCCGGGTTCTAAGGGCCCTCCCAGCTCTGACCTCCCGGGTTCTAAGGGCCCTCCCAGCTCTGACCTCCTGGGTTCTAAGGGCCCTCCCAGCCCTGACCTCCTGGGTTCTAAGGGCCCTCCCAGCCCTGACCTCCTGGGTTCTAAGGGCCCTCCCAGCCCTGACCTCCTGGGTTCTAAGGGCCCTCCCAGCCCTGACCTCCTGGGTTCTAAGGACCCTCCCGGCTCTGACCTCCTGGGTTCTAAGTCCCCTCCCAGCCCTGACCTCCTGGGTTCTAAGGGCCCTCCCAGCCCTGACCTCCTGGGTTCCAAGGGCCCTCCCAGCTCTGACTTCCCGGGTTCTAAGGGCCCTCCCGGCTCTGACCTCCTGGGTTCTAAGGGCCCTCCCAGCCCTGACCTCCTGGGTTCTAAGGGCCCTCCCAGCCCTGACCTCCTGGGTTCTAAGGGCCCTCCCAGCCCTGACCTCCTGGGTTCTAAGGGCCCTCCCAGCTCTGACCTCCTGAGTTCTAAGGGCCCTCCCAGGTCTGACCTCCCAGGTTCTAAGGGCCCTCCCAGCCCTGACCTCCTGGGTTCTAAGGGCCCTCCCAGCCCTGACCTCCTGGGTTCTAAGGGCCCTCCCAGCCCTGACCTCCTGGGTTCTAAGGGCCCTCCCAGCCCTGACCTCCTGGGTTCTAAGGGCCCTCCCAGCTCTGATCTCCTGGGTTCTAAGGGCCCTCCCAGCTCTGATCTCCTGGGTTCTAAGGGCCCTCCCAGCTCTGACTTCCCGGGTTCTAAGGGCCCTCCCGGCTCTGACCTCCTGGGTTCTAAGGGCCCTCCCAGCCCTGACCTCCTGGGTTCTAAGGGCCCTCCCAGCCCTGACCTCCTGGGTTCCAAGGGCCCTCCCAGCTCTGACTTCCCGGGTTCTAAGGGCCCTCCCGGCTCTGACCTCCTGGGTTCTAAGGGCCCTCCCGGCTCTGACCTCCTGGGTTCTAAGGGCCCTCCCAGCCCTGACCTCCTGGGTTCTAAGGACCCTCCCAGCTCTGACTTCCCGGGTTCTAAGGTATCTCCCAGCTCTGACATCCCGGGTTCTAAGGGCCCTCCCAGCTCTGACCTCCCGGGTTCTAAGGGCCCTCCCAGCTCTGACCTCCTGGGTTCTAAGGGCCCTCCCAGCCCTGACCTCCCGGGTTCTAAGGGCCCTCCCAGCCCTGACCTTCTGGGTTCTAAGGGCCCTCCCAGCCCTGACCTCCTGGGTTCTAAGGGCCCTCCCAGCCCTGACCTCCTGGGTTCTAAGGGCCCTCCCAGCTCTGATCTCCTGGGTTCTAAGGGCCCTCCCAGTTCTGACACCCTGGGTTCTAAGGGCCCTCCCGGCCCTGACCTCCTGGGTTCTAAGGGCCCTCCCGGCCCTGACCTCCTGGGTTCTAAGGGCCCTCCCGGCTCTGACCTCCTGGGTTCTAAGGGCCCTCCCGGCTCTGATCTCCTGGGTTCTAAGGGCCCTCCCGGCCCTGACCTCCTGGGTTCTAAGGGCCCTCCCAGCCCTGACCTCCTGGGTTCTAAGGGCCCTCCCAGCCCTGACCTCCTGGGTTCTAAGGGCCCTCCCAGCCCTGACCTCCTGGGTTCTAAGGGCCCTCCCGGCTCTGACCTCCTGGGTTCTAAGGGCCCTCCCAGCCCTGACCTCCTGGATTCTAAGGGCCCTCCCAGCCCTGACCTCCTGGGTTCCAAGGGCCCTCCCAGCTCTGACTTCCCGGGTTCTAAGGGCCCTCCCGGCTCTGACCTCCTGGGTTCTAAGGGCCCTCCCGGCTCTGACCTCCTGGGTTCTAAGGGCCCTCCCAGCCCTGACCTCCTGGGTTCTAAGGACCCTCCCAGCTCTGACGTCCCGGGTTCTAAGGGCCCTCCCAGCTCTGACCTCCCGGGTTCTAAGGTATCTCCCAGCTCTGACATCCTGGGTTCTAAGGGCCCTCCCGGCTCTGACCTCCTGGGTTCTAAGGGCCCTCCCAGCCCTGACCTCCTGGGTTCTAAGGGCCCTCCCAGCCCTGACCTCCTGGATTCCAAGGGCCCTCCCAGCTCTGACTTCCCGGGTTCTAAGGGCCCTCCCGGCTCTGACCTCCTGGGTTCTAAGGGCCCTCCCGGCTCTGACCTCCTGGGTTCTAAGGGCCCTCCCGGCTCTGACCTCCTGGGTTCTAAGGGCCCTCCCGGCTCTGACCTCCTGGGTTCTAAGGGCCCTCCCGGCTCTGACCTCCCGGGTTCTAAGGGCCCTCCCGGCTCTGACCTCCTGGATTCCAAGGGCCCTCCCAGCTCTGACTTCCCGGGTTCTAAGGGCCCTCCCGGCTCTGACCTCCTGGATTCCAAGGGCCCTCCCAGCTCTGACTTCCCGGGTTCTAAGGGCCCTCCCGGCTCTGACCTCCTGGGTTCTAAGGGCCCTCCCAGCCCTGACCTCCTGGATTCCAAGGGCCCTCCCAGCTCTGACCTCCCGGGTTCTAAGGGCCCTCCCGGCTCTGACATCCTGGGTTCTAAGGGCCCTCCCAGCTCTGACCTCCCGGGTTCTAAGGGCCCTCCCAGCTCTGACCTCCTGGGTTCTAAGGGCCCTCCCAGCCCTGACCTCCCAGGTTCTAAGGGCCCTCCCAGCCCTGACCTCCTGGGTTCTAAGGGCCCTCCCAGCCCTGACCTCCTGGGTTCTAAGGGCCCTCCCAGCCCTGACCTCCTGGGTTCTAAGGGCCCTCCCGGCTCTGACCTCCTGGGTTCTAAGGGCCCTCCCGGCTCTGACCTCCTGGGTTCTAAGGGCCCTCCCAGCCCTGACCTCCTGGGTTCTAAGGACCCTCCCAGCTCTGACGTCCCGGGTTCTAAGGGCCCTCCCACCTCTGACTTCCCGGGTTCTAAGGTATCTCCCAGCTCTGACATCCCGGGTTCTAAGGGCCCTCCCAGCTCTGACCTCCCGGGTTCTAAGGGCCCTCCCAGCTCTGACCTCCTGGGTTCTAAGGGCCCTCCCAGCCCTGACCTCCCGGGTTCTAAGGGCCCTCCCAGCCCTGACCTCCTGGGTTCTAAGGGCCCTCCCAGCCCTGACCTCCTGGGTTCTAAGGGCCCTCCCAGCCCTGACCTCCTGGGTTCTAAGGGCCCTCCCAGCTCTGATCTCCTGGGTTCTAAGGGCCCTCCCAGTTCTGACACCCTGGGTTCTAAGGGCCCTCCCGGCCCTGACCTCCTGGGTTCTAAGGGCCCTCCCGGCCCTGACCTCCTGGGTTCTAAGGGCCCTCCCGGCTCTGACCTCCTGGGTTCTAAGGGCCCTCCCGGCTCTGATCTCCTGGGTTCTAAGGGCCCTCCCAGCCCTGACCTCCTGGGTTCTAAGGGCTCTCCTAGCTCTGACCTCCTGGGTTCTAAGGGCCCTCCCAGCTCTGACATCCCGGGTTCTAAGGGCCCTCCCAGCTCTGACTTCCTGGGTTCTAAGGGCCCTCCCGGCTCTGACCTCCTGGGTTCTAAGGGCCCTCCCAGTTCTGGCCTCCTGGGTTCTAAGATTCTCACCCCAGTTCTGATATCTTGTGCTCTAAGGTACCTCTAAGCTAACATTTCATGTTCTAAAGTTCTTCCAGCTCTGATATTCTATGTTCTAAAGCCCCCAGCTCTGACACAATGGGGTGTAAGATCTCTCCCACCTCTGACATTCTTTATTCTAAGGGTTCTTCCAGCTCTAAAATTCCATGTTCTAAAGGCCTTCCCAGTTCTGACATTCTATGATCTAAGACCATCTCAGACATTCCTTGTCCCAAGTCTCTCCAAGCTAACATTCTATTTCTCTTCCACCTTCTAAGTTGCTTCCCAGTCCCAAGTGCTATTTTTTGCCTGTTGATCTCTTGAAAGACAGGACTTTAAGAGACCACTTTGAAAGAGGTATGGAGGAGAAATGGGAGGGAAGACAGGTTTGAGGCCAGAAGGCCAGTTAGGGCAAGGATGATGAGAGCTGAATTCTGGAGAGTGTCCTGTGAGTGTAGAGAAATGGATAGATGCAGTAGCTATGGGGGAAGATTGACAAGACTTAGCAGCTGCTTTTAGCGTGATGTGGGATGAGGAAGAATAAAAGGTATGGTTCTGAAGTGGCAAATCTGGATAGTAAATCTAGAAGGATGGTCAGACTCTCAACAAAAATAAAGAACTTGGCTCTGGAAGAAAGTTGGGTTTGGAGGGAAAGATAATGAGTTCAGCTTTGGACAGGTTGAGTTCAAGATGTCTATGGGATATCTGGTTTGGGAAGTCCTCTAGGCTGCTCATGGTGAGGGACTGGAACTCAGGAGAGAAACCAGGGCTGGAAATCTGGAAATGATATTCCTGGTGGTGATGGTTGAAGTGAAGGACATTGCTAAATAAGAAGAAGAGAAGAGGGAGAAGAGAGGAGCTCAGGACAGAGACCTGGAGGAGTCCCAGAGTTAGGAGCTGGATTTGTATGAATCTAGCAGAGGAGACTAAGGAAAGGTCAGGCATGTAAGGGGAGAATCTGGAGAGAATAATGCCATGAAAACACACAGAGAAGATGGTATTGAAGAAAAGAGTTTAGGGACACTTGTATCAAATGATCCCAAGAGTTCAAGAAATATGACACTGATGTTCCCCAATTGATAAATGATCAAAGAATATAAACAGACAATTTTCAGATGATAAAATTAAAGATACCTATGGTCATATGAAAAAGTGCTCTAAATGATTATTGATCAGAGAAATGCAAATTAAAGCAACTCTGAGGTACCACCTCTCACCTCTCAGATTGGCCAAGATGATAGGAAAAGATAATGATAAACGTTAGAGGGGACATGGGAAAACTGGGTCATTAATGTATTATTGGTAGGGTTGTGAAGTGAGCTAAGCATTCTGGAGAGCAATCTGGAACTGTGGCCAAAGGGCTGTCAAACTATGCATATCCTTTGACCCATCGGGACATTACTGGGTCTGTATCCCAAGGAAATCACAAGAGAGAGAAAGGGACCCACATGTGCAAAAAGGTTTGTAGCAGCTTTTTTGTGGTAGCAAAGAATTGGAAAATGAGTGGACGCCCATCAACTGGGGAATGGCTGAACAAGTTGTGATGTATGAAGGTAATGGAATATTATTGTTCTATAAAAAATGATGAGAAAGCTGATTATAGAAAGGCCTGAGAAGATTTACATGAACTGATGCTGAGCAAAACAAGCAGAACCAGGCGTACACTGTAAAAAGTTACAGCAAGAATGCGCAATGAGCAACTATGGTTCTTCTCAATGGTTCAGTGAGCCAACGCAGTCCCAATAGACTCTGGACAGAAAATGCCATCAGCATCCAGAAAAAGAACTAAGGAGACTGAATGTAATCAACACATGCTGTGTTTACTTCCTCTTCTTTTTTTTTCTTCTGTTTTTTCTCTCCCATGGTTTTTCCCTTTTGTTTTGATTTTTCTCTCCCAATATGATCCACAAAATATTGTGAGTATTAGATGTGTATTAAAAATAATTAATTAAAAAAGAAAAGAAAAAACAAGTATGCCATTGAAAAGAGGTTATCAGATTTGGCGATTAAAAGATTGCTAGGAACTTTGGAGAAAGACAAATTGCAAGGGTTTGAGGAGAGAATGGGAGGAGAGAAAGTTGAATTGAGAATAGATAGATTTTTTTTTTTCTAGAAGTTTGGCTGATAAAAGGAAAAGACATAAGATATTAGTTTGAAGACATGGTAGAATCAACTCAGTATAATTTTTTTTTTTTTTTGAGGCTGGGGGTAAGTGACTTGCCCAGGGTCACACAGCTAGGAAGTGTTAAGTGTCTGAGGCCAGATTTGAACTCGGTGTTCTATCCACTGCGCCACCGCTGCCCCAACTCAATATAAATTTTAAGGATGAGGGAGACCTGGTTGCAGGTAGGAATCAGGGAAATTGTTAGTGTATAAAAAAGTTGCTAATGAGAGAAAAATCTCATCAACTCCCCTTGGATCAATTATCATTTCTCTGCAGATTTCATTTCAGATGATCTCTTGGTCCTCCCGTCAGCATATCCAAAACAGAATTCATTATCTTCCCCCAGCAACTCCCCCTTTTCTAAACTTCCCTATTACTATCAAGGGCACCACACTTTCAGCCCTCCCAGGTTCGCCAAATCTCATTTCTATCTCTAGTCCATATCCTTTTCTCCGTTCGTACAGTCACTGGACAAATGCCATGGCCGCCTCTTCGGTCTCTCTCTGCTCTCTTCCCATTCCTTCTGCATCCTCAGTACAGCTAAGAGAAAGGCCTCATCAGTTCCCATAGGCTTATTATCCAAAATGATTTCTCTAAAGCAAGATCTGTCACCCACCCTCACAAACACAACTAGCCTCTAAAATCAAATACAAACTCTTTCTTTTGGCCTTTAAAGCCTTCAAATTCTGACCCCTTGCTTTATATTTATTTCCAGAGAGAGTGCAAAGAGCAATTGTTTCAGATCTGGCCTCTTCTCAGTTTGATTTTTTTTTTTTTTTTTTTTTTTTTTGAGTAGCAAAGTAGGCCATTTTTTGCCTCATTTCTTCCCTAGCTTTAAATCAGACAAATTGAAACCTGGGAAGGACCTTAGCTTAAAAAGGTCGCAGTCTCAAGCAGCATCTGATGTCATCTCCCATTATACTATATCTTTCCACAGGATTCAGATGACTAGAGGTTACTGACCTTGCCCAGCCCTGTCTCATTTAAATCCAATTCACTCGCAAGTCAAGACATCACCGTCCTGCTGGCAGTGGTCCTCTTCAAGGATGAAGGACGAACAACAATCCGTACCTCCATGTAGCTACTCTGATCTGCTGGCTGTTCCTCCCAGGACCCTCCGAGGCTTGGGCCTCAGGCCTGGAATAAACGTTCTCCTTTTGCACCTCCTCAAACCTCTGGTTTTCCTCCAAAGATCAGATCATCAGCTTCTGCAGAAGGGCCTTCCCAATCTCCCAGCTGCCAGTCTTCCCAGCCAAGATCCATTTGTGTCTGCTTTGTGTGTAAGTGCCTGTATACAAACACATCACTTCCTTTTTAGATGTGAATCCCTAGAGGACAGGAAGGCTTGTTTATTTTGTCTTTATGTCCCTGATGCTTCGCCTTTGTGCAGTTAAGTCATTTCATTCGTACCCAACTCTCTTCCTGCCCCCATTGCGGGTTTTCTTGGTAGAGACTGGAGTGGTTTGCCATTTCCTTCTCCAGTTCATTTGACAGATGAGGAAACTGATGAAGTGAAGTGATTTGCCCAAGGTCTCACGGCTAGTAAATGTCTGAAATCAGATTTGAACCCCTAAAGATGAGTTTCCCTGATTTTTTGAATAGTGTTCTTCTTGCCAGCCTGGTATACATTAGATGTTCTTGATCAGGGGTTCTCAAACTACGGCCAGATGCAGCCACTGAGGATGTTTATGCGCCCGCCGGGTTATGGCAGATGGGCCGAGGGGCGGAGACAGAGTGTGAGCTCTTGTTTTTATTATAGTCCGGCCTCCCACAGTCTGAGGGACATGAACTGGCCCCTATTTAAAAAGTTTGAGGACCACTGTATCTTGATTGATGACTATGGAGTCAATTTGCTGGATTGCAAGTCAAAAGGTGTGGGATTTTTTTCTATTTTTAACAATTGCAGCATCTAAGTGGTGTCAGCCTTGGAGAAAGGAAAACCTTCCTTTGACTCTCTCTGAGACTCATCTGTGAAACAAGAATGTCAATAGCATTTACCTCTCAAGATCACTGCAAAAATCAAGTCAAATATTTTGCAAACTTTGAAGCATCATATAAATGTGAACTTTTATCATTTTGTAATATAGTCAGGCAAAAAACAAGATCTTAGCGCGTCTGACCATAAGCTTTGGCAGCTCAGAGCCCCTTTTATTAGGGGTCTTTGGGCAAAGAAGGGATTCTACTGCAAAAAATAGATGGGCGTTGAGTTCCGTCCAAACTCTGTGATCCTCCAGCCTTCCCTGCTCCTGCTGGGCCCCAGAATCACTCTGGCCATCCCTCCTGAAAGAAGCTGATGCAGGTGCCTCCTTCATTTCCTTACAGGAGCCCTGCCTGTCATGCTCATGAGGCATGACAGCCACAGCAGAAACACCCATTTATAGTCAAATGGTCCTTGCCCAGGTTCCCTCAGCTGAAGTAGGAAAATGAAGAGACTCCTTTGGTCTCTAAGACTTGGGGATTTACTTTATAGACCATGCAAAGTGGCTGTCACACTAGGACTGCTTTCCAGGACGTTGGGCCCCCTCCCAAGGGACACTTGCCTATGGCGAGAACGAAGACCACAGCGGGAACAAAGTACCCAGAAAAGTCCACGTCCTTGCTGGACGTTAAAAGGCAACTTTCAAGAAAAACAGCAGCCAAGCTCATGAGAAAATTGTTTTAGGCTCAGCTCTGCTGGGGAACCAACAGTCACTGAACAGGGTTCCAGGTCCTCCTAGAGGAGAGGTCTGACTGCTGGATCCAAGATGCCTCCAAGCTCTGGTATTCTGTGCAACTGGAGGAGTAACTGAACCCATCCAGATGTTTCCTCATCCCTAAACAGAGGCTGAATTAGATCGAGACACTCCCAGCTCTGACCTCCCGGGTTCTAAGGACCCTCCCAGCTCTGACCTCCCGGGTTCTAAGGGCCCTCCCAGCTCTGACCCCTGGGTTCTAAGGGCCCTCCCAGCTCTGACCTCCCGGGTTCTAAAGGCCCTCCCAGCTCTGACCTCCCGGGTTCTAAGGTCCCTCCCAGTTCTGATCTCCCGGGTTCTAAGGGCCCTCCCAGCTCTGACCTCCCGGGTTCTAAGGACCCTCCCAGCTCTGACCTCCTGGGTTCTAAGGGCCCTCCCAGCTCTGACCTCCTGGGTTCTAAAGGCCCTCCCAGCTCTGACCTCCTGGGTTCTAAGGGCCCTCCCAGCTCTGACCTCCCGGGTTCTAAAGGCCCTCCCAGCTCTGATCTCCCGGGTTCTAAGGGCCCTCCCAGCTCTGACCTCCCGGGTTCTAAGGACCCTCCCAGCTCTGACCTCCTGGGTTCTAAGGACCCTCCCAGCTCTGACCTCCTGGGTTCTAAGGGCCCTCCCAGCTCTGACCTCCCGGGTTCTAAAGGCCCTCCCAGCTCTGACCTCCCGGGTTCTAAGGTCCCTCCCAGTTCTGATCTCCCGGGTTCTAAGGGCCCTCCCAGCTCTGACCTCCCGGGTTCTAAGGGCCCTCCCAGCTCTGACATTCTGGATTCTAAGGTCCCTCCCAGTTCTGATCTCCCGGGTTCTAAGGACCCTCCCAGCTCTGACCTCCCGGGTTCTAAGGGCCCTCCCAGCTCTGACCTCCTGGGTTCTAAGGGCCCTCCCAGCTCTGACCTCCCGGGTTCTAAGGGCCCTCCCAGCTCTGACCTCCCGGGTTCTAAGGGCCCTCCCAGTTCCGATCTCCCGGGTTCTAAGGGCCCTCCCAGCTCCGACCTCCTGGATTCTAAGGGCCCTCCCAGCTCTGACCTCCTGGATTCTAAGGGCCCTCCCAGCTCTGACCTCCCGGGTTCTAAGGGTCCTCCCAGCTCGGACCTCCTGCATTCTAAGGGCCCTCCCAGCTCTGACCTCCTGGGTTCTAAGGGCCCTCCCAGCTCGGACCTCCCGGGTTCTAAGGGTCCTCCCAGCTCGGACCTCCTGCATTCTAAGGGCCCTCCCAGCTCTGACCTCCTGCATTCTAAGGGCCCTCCCAGCTCTGACCTCCCGGGTTCTAAGGGCTCTCCCAGCTCTGACCTCCTGGGTTCTAAGGGCCCTCCCAGCTCTGACCTCCCGGGTTCTAAGGACCCTCCCAGCTCTGACCTCCTGGGTTCTAAGGACCCTCCCAGCTCTGACCTCCTGGGTTCTAAGGGCCCTCCCAGCTCTGATCTCCTGGGTTCTAAGGGCCCTCCCAGCTCTGACCTCCCGGGTTCTAAGGGCCCTCCCAGCTCGGACCTCCTGCATTCTAAGGGCCCTCCCAGCTCTGACCTCCTGGGTTCTAAGGGCCCTCCCAGCTCGGACCTCCTGCATTCTAAGGGCCCTCCCAGCTCTGACCTCCCGGGTTCTAAGGGCTCTCCCAGCTCTGACCTCCTGGGTTCTAAGGGCCCTCCCAGCTCTGACCTCCTGGGTTCTAAAGGCCCTCCCAGCTCTGACCTCCTGGGCTCTAAGGACCCTCCCGGCTCTGACATTCTGGGTTCTAAGGGCCCTCCCAGCTCTGACCTCCCGGGTTCTAAGGGTCCTCCCAGCTCTGACCTCCCGGGTTCTAAGGGCTCTCCCAGCTCTGACCTCCCGGGTTCTAAGGGCCCTCCCAGCTCTGATCTCCTGGGTTCTAAGGGCCCTCCCAGCTCTGACCTCCCGGGTTCTAAGGGTCCTCCCAGCTCGGACCTCCTGCATTCTAAGGGCCCTCCCAGCTCTGACCTCCTGGGTTCTAAGGGCCCTCCCAGCTCGGACCTCCCGGGTTCTAAGGGTCCTCCCAGCTCGGACCTCCTGCATTCTAAGGGCCCTCCCAGCTCTGACCTCCTGCATTCTAAGGGCCCTCCCAGCTCTGACCTCCCGGGTTCTAAGGGCTCTCCCAGCTCTGACCTCCTGGGTTCTAAGGGCCCTCCCAGCTCTGACCTCCCGGGTTCTAAGGACCCTCCCAGCTCTGACCTCCTGGGTTCTAAGGACCCTCCCAGCTCTGACCTCCTGGGTTCTAAGGGCCCTCCCAGCTCTGATCTCCTGGGTTCTAAGGGCCCTCCCAGCTCTGACCTCCCGGGTTCTAAGGGCCCTCCCAGCTCGGACCTCCTGCATTCTAAGGGCCCTCCCAGCTCTGACCTCCTGGGTTCTAAGGGCCCTCCCAGCTCGGACCTCCTGCATTCTAAGGGCCCTCCCAGCTCTGACCTCCCGGGTTCTAAGGGCTCTCCCAGCTCTGACCTCCTGGGTTCTAAGGGCCCTCCCAGCTCTGACCTCCTGGGTTCTAAAGGCCCTCCCAGCTCTGACCTCCTGGGCTCTAAGGACCCTCCCGGCTCTGACATTCTGGGTTCTAAGGGCCCTCCCAGCTCTGACCTCCCGGGTTCTAAGGGCCCTCCCAGCTCTGACCTCCCGGGTTCTAAGGGCCCTCCCAGCTCTGACCTCCTGGGTTCTAAGGGCCCTCCCAGCTCTGACCTCCTGGGTTCTAAGGGCCCTCCCAGCTCTGACCTCCTGGGTTCTAAGGGCCCTCCCAGCTCTGACCTCCCGAGTTCTAAGTCCCCTCCCAGCTCTGACATCCCGGGTTCTAAGGGCCCTCCCAGCTCTGACCTCCCGGGTTCTAAGTCCCCTCCCAGCTCTGACCTCCTGGGTTCTAAGGGCCCTCCCAGCTCTGACATCCCGGGTTCTAAGGGCCCTCCCAGCTCGGACCTCCTGCATTCTAAGGGCCCTCCCAGCTCTGACCTCCTGGGTTCTAAGGGCCCTCCCAGCTCGGACCTCCTGCATTCTAAGGGCCCTCCCAGCTCTGACCTCCCGGGTTCTAAGGGCCCTCCCAGCTCTGACCTCCTGGGTTCTAAGGGCCCTCCCAGCTCTGACCTCCTGGGTTCTAAAGACCCTCCCAGCTCTGACCTCCTGGGCTCTAAGGACCCTCCCGGCTCTGACCTCCTGGGCTCTAAGGACCCTCCCGGCTCTGACATTCTGGGTTCTAAGGGCCCTCCCAGCTCTGACCTCCCGGGTTCTAAGGGCCCTCCCAGCTCTGACCTCCCGGGTTCTAAGGGCTCTCCCAGCTCTGACCTCCTGGGTTCTAAGGGCCCTCCCAGCTCTGACATTCTGGGTTCTAAGGCCCTCCCAGCTCTGACCTCCCGGTTTCTAAGGGCCCTCCCAGCTCTGACCTCCTGGGTTCTAGGGGCCCTCCCAGCTCTGACCTCCTGGGTTCTAAGGGCCCTCCCAGCTCTGACCTCTCGGGTTCTAAGGGCCCTCCCAGCTCTGACATCCCGGGTTCTAAGGGCCCTCCCAGCTCTAACATCCTGGGTTCTAAGTTCCCTCCCAGCTCTGACCTCCTGGGTTCTAAGGGCCCTCCCAGCTCTGACCTCCCGGGTTCTAAGGGCCCTCCCAGCTCTGACATCCCGGGTTCTAAGGGCCCTCCCAGCTCTAACATCCTGGGTTCTAAGTTCCCTCCCAGCTCTGACCTCCCGGGTTCTAAGGGCCCTCCCAGCTCTGACCTCCTGGGTTCTAAGGGCCCTCCCAGCTCTGACCTCCCGGGTTCTAAGGGCCCTCCCAGCTCTGACCTCCTGGGTTCTAAGGGCCCCCCCAGCTCTGACCTCCTGGGTTCTAAGGGCCCTCCCAGCTCTGACAATCCACTAAGCCAATTGTTCTCAAAACTCTTTGTTCACAGCTAAATATTTTTTGCCACTAGGAATACACATTTTTTTAGACTGGAAAGAATATGACAAAGTTGGGAGGAACTAAATGTGTATTTTTCCTTCAGTGCAGGGGCTAACTGTAATGTCTGGACGAGCTTTCTGGAGGATCTCTGGATGGGCCTTCGTCTTTAGGTGAAGGGATGAAGGCAGGAGAGCCACCACGCGTCCCAAGCCTTCTCTGTATCTGAGATTCTCTTCTGTGTCCTCTCAGCCCTTAAATACTTCACTACAATTAAATCACTACAGCTACTGAGCATGTGCAACCATGACACCACCACATCACATTAAGTATATGTTTAGAGAACCGTTATCTCACAAGGAGTAGGTGCTTAACTATAAGCACCCTGCTGGCCTTGATTCAAGCACACCTTTTCAGAGTTCCGGCCCTCTACAGTAATAGACAATTTTATGTGTTTTTTAAACATTTTTATTTTTCCCAGGTACATGTCAAACCGTATTGTTTACATGTTTTTAAAATTTTGAGTTCCAGATTCTGTCCCTCCTCACCCCCTGCATTGAGAAGGCCCGTGTGAAGTTGTACAAAACAATTCCATAAAAGTTACGTTGCAAAGGAAAATATAGGTCTACACCCCATCCGCCTCCCCAAACATCTTCAAGAAAAAAATTATGCTTGGGTTTGTATTCAGACACAGCCAGTTCTCTCTCTGGTCTGGTCAGCAGTGTTTGTCCTAAGCCTTTCACAGCAGTTTTGGATTGTGTGACAATGTGACCGTAATGTCTAGGTATGATAAATAAATAAAAATGTTACTAGGATGTTTTAAAGTCTACAATAACATAACTCTCTCGGCCCGGTTCTGAGTCCTACACTGTCCAAAAGGTTCCTGCTCGGCTGCGTGACCCTGAAGCCACGCTAGTGGCCCACCACAGACAAGGAGCGGGCTGAAGGGAAGAATGGCTGGCATGGGAGATGACTGAACGGCGGGGCCCCCAGAGCTCACTCCCACAGGGCAGGGGCCTTTCTCTGTGACCCAGCAGGTGCTTGTCTCATCATCTAAGCCCCAGCGCCAGCCCTGAGGGGGCGGGCAGCTCTGCCTCAGAAGTGCTCGCCCCCAGAAGGGCTCTCAAACACCCAGATTGTAGTAGGCGGCGGCAGCATCCAGCACAAACCCAGGCCCAAGCCACAGTCCAGAACCAAGCCAAGGCTCTTCTCCCACTCTCTCTCTCTCTCTCTCTCACAAAAACACCCCCAGGCCTGAAGCAAAAACCGCAGGAGCCCCCTCTCCCCGGGACCAGCGTGAACCGCAGGCTGACTTGTGCTAGGGAAGCGATCCCAGAGCAAATGGCCAACAAGGACGCTGTGTTCTCAGCCTCCGGAGGAGTTCTGTTGACTCCCAGGACCAAAGTAGCCCAAAAGCCCAATCAGGACCCCACTCTGACCTCTCGTGGGAACCAAGTGGGGGACACACTGGCTGTGTCGGGTGGATCCAGGCTAGCTAGGTAACTGTCTGGTGAGGAAACCAAGGCACAGAGAGACGGAAGCGCCGTCCCCAGGCTCGCCCGAGTGCCTGCATTTGGAAGTCAGGGCATTCCAAGGGCAGCGGGCATCCAAGTGGGAGCCCAAGGGGTTGGGCCAACTCCCCATAGGCACATTACAGGCGTCTCCATCCCCAGGGGTAAGCACGCTTCAGGGCCAGAGGTGGCTGGAACCTGGCATCCTTGGAAGGGCTGCCCCCGGGAGCCCAAGGGACCCGAGCTAAACTCCAGCCACCAAGAGAGGGGGCACAAGACTGCACCCCCACAGGCCCTGTCCCTCCCGCCCTCACCACCAAACCACAGGAGAGATAAGGAAGGAGGAGGAAGCCAGCTGAACCCCTTATTTCCTAGTCTGCACCCACCCAGCCACCAAAGCGCCCGAGAGGGCAGATCCCGGGCCCTGGCCCCATCAGACTGGGCTGGAGGTAGACTAGGAAAGGGCCGACAGAGAGTGAGGAAGGAGGCTCTACATTTACCAACAGAGAAACACATTCCATACCCGAGAGCAAAAGATCCAAGAGGGAGAAACAAGGCAAGTGGGTCGCCCCCACTAAGAACCATTAGTCAAAGGTGACTTTCTGAGATGCAGGAGGGAAAGGGGAGCCTTCCCCTTCGGTTCTTAAGGCTCTGGTGAGAAGTCATTGACAGCCCTTAAGGGGTGAGAGGAGTTAAGTCTACGTCTGCCCCGGAAGACAAGACCCTGGGGGTGGGACGGGGATGTGCAAAAAGCGTCCACACCATCGGCAGAGCAGGACAATCCATCCCCAGGTGTCCCCTTCCCGATGCTGCCCAATCCATCACGCATGAGGGGGCTTCCCCGGCCTGAGCTAGGAGAAGTGGCGGGCACCGGGAGCATGCGAGCACGGACATCACCAAGAGGCTGAGCCCCACCCCAGGGAGGTGCGGGAGAAGGAACAGGGCGGGCAGACAAGTAGTCAGTAGTTGGGAGGGACGGGAGCGGGCCCCCAAGGCTCACTGCATGTAGGAATACTTCCAGTCCCCGAGGGGAGCGTGGGTCTCCTTGATGACCTGGGGTGAGGTCCAGCGAAGGAGGTAATGGGGGCCACCTGGCTTGTCGTTTGTGCCTGAAAGAGAGAAGGCTTTCAGAAGAACACGTGGAACCAAGAGGCATCGAGGGTAGGGGCTGCCTGAGGGGACTAAGGCCCAGCCGGGGTCCCAGGCACAGCCCAGCCCACGCTGGGAGGGTCAGGAGGTCATGGGGTGCTTCCCTTGGTCTGCTGAGAATGAAATGATGGGGAGGGACTGGCTGAGCGTGGAGAGGGAAGGGGGGGAACCAAGAGGAGAGAGGAAGGGACGGTCAAATGTCGGGGACCCCGGAAACAGGAGGGCAACATCTGGAACGGGGGCGGGTTAGACCGGAATGAGACAATGGCCAGCCAGGAATGCTTAGTCAGGCTTAGGAGGCAGTGCCAGAGGCCAAATGCACAGGGCAGAAAGGTCCAAGGGTCTGGACCCAGCTCAAGGCTCTCACTCACACAATGTGGCCACCACTTCTACAGACCCGAGCGTCCTCCTCTGTGAGATGAGGCTGCCCGTGATTTCTGAGACTGCCCGAGTCGGAAAGGACCCGCGTTCCAAAGGCCATCTCTGACCTCCCGGGCTCTAGGGACCCCCCAGCTCTGACTCACCCGACGCCCGGGAGCCCCCAAAGGGCTGCTGAGCCACCACTGAGCCCGTGGACTTGTCATTGATGTAAAAGTTGCCGGCTGCATTCCTCAGCATATCCGTGGCCTCCCGAATGACGTTCCTTCCAGGGAGAAGAAAGCGGACAATCAGCCCCTCCACGTGGGCCCTTCTTCAGCCCGGGGCTCAGGAGGAAGCTCCCAAAGGGCCCCCACAGATCCTCTGGCCCAAGTGAGCCACCTCCCATCCTCCTTCCTTTGGCCAAAGCAAAAGAGGTCAGGGCCACAGGAATCAACAACAGTTCCATCAACCAGGGTCAACGAGGGAGGAACTTTCCCCAAAGGGGAAGAAGAAACGGTCCCCTGCTCACTGCAGAAATGGGGAGGGGGAGCAGCCCCTCACCCAACCTGAGAGTCCCCTTTCAACTCCCTGACTGCCTCTCCCAGTCCCCCACCTCCTCAGTAAAAGAACACTTCGTGGCTATTCCCGCAGTCATTGAGCGGAGGGTCTGGGAGGGTCTGGGGGGGCCAGGAGAGGACCAGCTAGTCTAGAACGTCCACAAGAGGTCACTGAGCTCGGCTGTGCTAAAGCCCCCCCTTTGGGTCCCTCCTGGCTCTGACATTCAAGGCTTCTAAAAGCCAGGAGCAAGATCTCAGGAGGACAGAGGGGCGGCTGGGGTGTGGTCTGTCTGGCACCGGAGCCAACTCTCTGCTAGCGGACAAGCAGACCCAGGGAAGATGGTCCTGGTCCGGCCCACGCCGGCCCACTCACTTATCCTGAGCAAACACTGCCCCCGTGAGGCCGTAGGGGGAGGTGCTGTCCACCAGCTGCAGAATCTTCTTGTACTGGCCTTCTGGGTACACGTAAACAGTCAGGATGGGCCCGAAGATCTCCTGAGAAGGAAGAGGCGGCAGGGTCAGGGGGAGGGAGATGGGAACCCCCGGCTCAGAGGGAAGGGGGGGTGAGCAAAGGCCAACGCCTCCAGGCTCCCCAAAGCTTTCCTAAATCCCCCTGAGCCAGGTTCGTGTCACCCCAGCCTGCAGCCGCCCAACCCCGTGGGCAGAGGCTCTAAACATCTCATCTACCCCCTCCTTAGTCATCTACAGCTGGGGCTAAAGCCACCCCAAGACTGCCTGGAAGATTATCCAGAGTGACTCTGGCCAAGAACCTTCTCTAATATGCAATTCTACAATCTGAAAGCAGAGACAGAACCAGCTCTGACCTCCCGGGTTCTAAGGGCCCTCCCAGCTCTGACCTCCTGGGTTCTAAGGGCCCTCCCAGCTCTGACATCCCGGGTTCTAAGGGCCCTCCCAGCTCTGACCTCCTGGGTTCTAAGGGCCCTCCCAGCTCTGACATCCCGGGTTCTAAGGGCCCTCCCAGCTCTGACCTCCCGGGTTCTAAGGGCCCTCCCGGCTCTGACCTCCCGGGTTCTAAGGGCCCTCCCAGCCTCCCTGGGCTCTGGGTTCTAGCACTGCCATTTTTTCGATTCCAGGAGTCCTGACTCCCAACTGGCCTCCAGTGCCAGACGGTATATGCTCTTCCCCCCTTCTCCTGCGCCCGCACTGTGCCTGAGAAAGGCCCCCGGGTGTGGAATGACCGCAGACACGACTTGTGGCTCGGTCCCTTCCCGGTGCTCTTGGCTCCTTTGGGTCCACCTCCTACTTGTTCAGTGGGGGCACCGGAGCCCTATCCTGTCCCAGCAGAGCCAGGGCTCTCCTCTGTAACGAAGGGCTGGCGGGGAGTCTGGCCCAGAGGAGCCGAGAACAAGCACCCCCTCCCCTCACTGCAGAGGGGACGGGCTGTGGGGCAGAATCTCCGTCCTCGGCTACGACTGGCTCCCTGACTTCTCTGACTAACTAAGCAGGACGCCAAAAAGCAGACCAAAGGCAGGCTGAGACCAGGCCCTCTGAGCCCCTTCCCTCTGAGGCCTCAGTTCCCCCACGGCAGGAAGAATCCGGAGCGCTGCCCCAGGCCCAGGCCCCCCCTACCCACCTCCTTCATGATGGGGTCTTTCGGGTCCTTGCTCTCCACGATGCAGGGCTGGACAAAGTAGCCCACAGAGTCATCACACTCACCCCCAGCCAGGATGCTGAGGTTGGGGGAGGACCGGACGTGCTCCAGCCACTTCTTAATGCGACCAAAAGACTGGGAAGAGACAAAGGTTCAGGGAGGCTGGGGCTGGGCTGTTTTCTGTTTGCCCTCTCAGGACTCCACCCGATGAGTAACACAAAAAGGTCCTTTTCTCTGTCCATCCAAAGGGGGCCCCGTGACCCCCACAGATTAAGGGCTCCTAGGACCATCTGCCCTCAGACTGGAAGCTTCCCCAGGGGCCATGTGTCCGCCCCTCCCCTCCAAGCCGGAGGCGGGAAGGCAGGACAGACGTCCGGGTCCGGCCCAAAGCTGCCCAAGGCCCTGAAACAAGCTTCTTACCTTGGCGTCAATGACGGCCGAGAAGAATGTCCCAAAATCCTCCACAGGCTAGAGGGGCCCAAGGGAAAGGAGAGAAACTCGTCACTGGGGAGCCCGAGGTCAGCAGCTCTCCCAGCCTCGGCCCTCCTGGCGCCCCGGTGCCCGCGGCTGGCACTGGAAGCTTGCCCCAGCCCCACGGAAGCCCCAGAGAAGGAGCAGAGGGGCCCGGGCCGGGGAAAAGGGGAGCTTTTCTCCCATGTCCGCTCTGGGGCACAGAAGAGTAAAGCAAAGGCCCGCACTGCGAAGAGCCGAGCTCTCCACGGCGCGGCCGGTCCTTCCCCGAGCTGGCCTGACACGGGCCGTCTCTGAAGGGCGCGGGGGCCACTGGGCCCCGGGGGAGGCTGGTCCTTGGAAGTTAAACACCCAGCCCCCCGGGCCTGAGCTCAGCGCCACGACCCTGAGCACGGGCTGGGAACTCCTGAGAGCTCCCGGGCCCGAGTCACAGGCTGCCTTTCTAGGTCAGGAGACAGAGGCCACCAAAGGGGCTCGCCAGAGGTCCCAGGGGAAGGGGCAGAGCCCCAGCTGGGGGCAAGCGCTCCCCGAGGCGCGGCCTGAGCCCAGGAGCCCACGGGCAGAGGGGCCGCTCACATCTCCCACTCGGATCCGGCTGTGCTCCTGCAGGAGCTGGTCTTTGATCTTGGGCCACAGCGAGTCGGGAACATAGAGGCGGGAGCAGGCCGAACACTTCTGACCGCCATACTCGAAGGCGGAGCGCAGAGTCCCGCTCACCACACTGGCCACGTCTGCTGAGCTGTGGACGAAATGGAAGTTCTTCCCGCCGCACTCTGGGGAAAGGGAGGGGGAGAAAAGGTGAGGGACCCTCGAGCCAGAGGAAGGATCTCAAGGTCCTGTCAGAGATGAGATTAAGGAGGGGCCAGAGAGAGCAGAGGCCCCACAGGGAATGAAGACTGGAATCAATCAGGCGCAGACCCAAATCCCCTGTATCACACGGCCTCTGGGACCTGGTGCATGTGACTCTTCCCTCACACTTGTCAGGAAAAAATGGCCTAATAGGAGGGCACCCAACAGAGGTTTTCTAAAGACCAGAGAAGATCTCAAAGAACCCGGGAGGTCAGAGCCGGGAGGGCCCTTAGAACCCAGGATGTCAGAGCTGGGAGGGCCCTTAGAACCCGGGAGGTCAGAGCTGGGAGGGCCCTTAGAACCCAGGATGTCAGAGCTGGGAGGGCCCTTAGAACCCGGGAGGTCAGAGCCGGGAGGGCCCTTAGAACCCGGGAGGTCAGAGCTGGGAGGGCCCTTAGAACCCGGGATGTCAGAGCTGGGAGGGCCCTTAGAACCCGGGAGGTCAGAGCCGGGAGGGCCCTTAGAACCCGGGAGGTCAGAGCTGGGAGGGCCCTTAGAACCCGGGAGGTCAGAGCTGGGAGGGCCCTTAGAACCCAGGATGTCAGAGCTGGGAGGGCCCTTAGAACCCGGGAGGTCAGAGCTGGGAGGGCCCTTAGAACCCGGGAGGTCAGAGCTGGGAGGGATGCCAAGCCAGGGGCAGCCTTACCTCCTGCCAAACGTGGGAAGGTGTGATAACGATCCAGGTTGTTTGCCACCTGCTTCCACAGATGTTTAAAAGTCCTGAAAGAGTCACACGGGGAAGGTCGGGACAGAAGGGCCCTGCCGCTTTAGAGATAAGCGAGCAGGCCCCTCAGCCGGGCCGGCGCGGGCCGGGAGCCTCCTCAGAGAGCAGGGCTCAGCGGCGGCCGGGGCAGAAGCGAGGGCTTCGGTGGCAGGGGATGGCAGCGGGGCCTCCGGGGAGCGGGTCTCCGGCACTGCATCCACAAGGCCTCGGGCTCCTCCTCCCCTGGGCCTGCAGTGTGACCAGCCCCAGTGGCACCAGACAATAAAAATGCTAATCGCCTCCTCGCAGGCGACACAGCGCCTAATACTAATTTATGGCTTTCCTACCTTGGAGTCCCGACACTCATCAAAGCATGGCAGAAGCCAGCCTTGCCTGCTCCCCTCCTTAATAGGCTGGCGCCTGTGGGGGCAGAAGCGAGGACTTTGGAAACCAGCCCTCTTCAGCAGTTCTGCCCGTGGGAGCTGGGCACATCCTCCCCAGGGGAGGGCACCGGCGGGGGCGGGGCATGCCCGAGACCAGGACTGCAAGACTATCACAGAACGTCAGGGCCAGAAGAGATCTGAGAGAGGGGGTGTTAGAACGGACTGCGCCAAACCAGAGCTGGCAGGGGTCCTGAAGATGTAGTCTGAGCCCCTCATTTCAGAGTTAGCTGAGGCTCGGGGAGCCCCCCTGCCCTGAGACAAGGACATTTAGTGCCACGACTGACCCCTGAACTAAGGCCCTGAAGCACAGAAGAAAAGGAGACACAAAATTCCAGCAACGAGAGCCGCGGGCACGGGGCCAGGAAGAGCCGAGGGCAAAGCCAGTCTCAGACACCTTCTAGCTGGGTGACTGGGCCCTTCACCTGTTCGCCCGGGAGAACCGCTCCAGTTTCAGTGCCAAGGAAACCCACGGGCAGAGGCCCAGGCTCAGGGACTAGGAGACGGCAGAGAGAACTGAGCAGCCACAAGAAGAAGGGGTGCCTGGGGGACCCCAAAGCCCTGAACAGAGGCTAGGGAAGAGGTTCAAGTCACAACTTGAGCCTCAGTCTCCTCATCTGCATAAGAGCATCTCACAGGCAGAGAGCCTTCCACAGGCTGCTCCCAGTGCCTGGGACCGCCCTCCCTCTCACCAGTGCCCTTCTGGGGGCTGTCGCTCCTGGGGCACTGAGACGTGGGCACGGTGCCCCAGACACAGTCAGGCCAGGGAGGAGGCCCACGCACTGCTACCTCCCCATTCTGGACACAGATCCTCCCCTCCCACTTCCAGGGCCCATCCTCTCAGACTCTGGTCAGCCGCGCTCGGAGGCCCCCCACTCCCTGGCTGTGCTCCCCGGACCCGTCAGACTTACGGCACGCTGCCGGTGAAATTGAGCCCACAGAAGTGCTCCGAGCTGGTGACCGTGTCCCCAAAGACGGGCCCGTCGGCTGGGACGAACTGGATGATGTTGGGAGGGAGGCCGGCCTCTCGGAGGACTCTGTACACGGTGTAGCTGGCCAGCATGGCTGTGTCGCTGGGCTTCCACATCACCACGTTGCCCTGGGGATAATCGTAGCCCCGTCTCAGGACCGTCGTGAGGGCCGGAGGAGACGAGGCTTCCCCCGCGCCCAGCCCCCAGTAGGTGCTACATAAACCCTGGGATTGTGCTGAGGACCCCCCTGGCCACGAGGTGCAGACGGCCCTTCCCCCCTCCTTGGACCCCCGCTCCTCCCCCCAAGGACCTAGCGCTGGGTCCCTAAAGGGCGTGGCCAAAACCTCTCAGAGACTCAGTCCCTTCCTCTGTAAAGTGGAAGTCCAGCCTGAGGCCCTTCCAGCTCTGGGCCTGGCACCCTTGACCCTTCCCTGAAATCCCTTCCAACCCATTTGGTTCCTACTTCTCTCTAGACATCCCTCATAGAATTGAAGCTCCTTGAGGGCCAGGACCTAGCTGGCTTCAAGTGCCCTCAATACATTCTTACTGAATGATTCTAATCACATTAAAAACGCTACAGAATCTTGGATTAACCCAATTTTTGTAGACTTTGTTTCCATTTGGGGTTTTGGGGGAGAGAATAGGGGAAAGAATAAGCACTTATATGAGACCTACTATGTGCCAGGCACGTGCTAAGCACTTTATAGAAATCTCATTTAATCCCCCAACAACCTGCCGAGGCAGATGCTGTTATTATTTCCATTTAACCAGATGAAGAATCGGAGGCAGGCAGAGTTACGGGACTTGCCAAGGATCACACAGCTGATGCGTGTCCGAAGTGGTTTGAATTCGGGCCTTCTTGACTCCAGGCCCGGACAAGCCTAGGATCTTCCTTCTTGTGGTCCCCCCCATTAGACTAGGAGCCCCTCAAGGACAAGGACCGGCCTCTGCCCTTCTCTGTGCTCCTGCCCTTTGCCACACGCCCAGCTCACAAACCGTAGCTCCATAAATGCTCGTGGAAAGCGATCAAAAGTGACTGCTGTGAGATGATGCCGACCGAGCCTGGTCCCGAAGAAGGGACGGGAGAAGGCCTTCTGCCCCCGCCTGCCCCAGGCCCCTGCTGGCAGAGGGGAGGGGCCCCGGCCTCCCTGCACTCACCATCAAGGCTGGAGCCCCGGCCAGGTTGCCTCCAATCGCCGTGAAGTTAAAGGGAGAGACGGCTGCCACAAAGCCCTGCGGGAGAGGGGGTCGGGGGGTCACACTGCTGTGGGGGCAGGCGGGGGGCCCCCTCCCGGCTCCTCCCCCTCTGAGCTACCTCCAGGCCTCGGTAGACCACTCGGTTGGTGCTGGGAGGCACGCTGATGAGCTCTTCGCCCTCCAGCTCCATGGCAAACTTGGCGTTGAACCTGAAGAAGTCAATGAGCTCAGCAGCGGCGTCGATCTCGGCCTGGATCACAGTCTTGCCCTGGAAGGGACCCCACAAGGTGAGAGAAGCGTCTCAGCGGCACAGCCAGCACGGAGCACGGTCAGCCCCAAATACTCCTGTGCCTCCGGGCGGGAGCGGGTGAGCACCCGCTCAGGTCACTGGCTGACAGCCGGTGCCACGTCCTCCTGTCCATCCTAAGGGAAGCCCGGGGGGATACTGCTCGCTCCGCCCACCCGTGGCCCTGCTGGCACAGGCCGCATTTGGTATAACCCTTCCAGCGTGAGCGTCGGCCCCGTCTCAGCAGACGAGGGTACCCCGGGGTCCCAAGGAGCAGAGCTGCCCTCAGCCGGGGAGGAGGAGGACATCCGCCATGGCCCCGGCCGTGAGGGGCGTAGAGAGGCACAAATTCGCCAAGGTCACCTCCGTCCTGCCGGTGGTCCCGATGACTTGGGAAGAGGCGGGCGACTTTGTCCATCTCTGCCTCCCATCCCCATGTCCCAGCTTCCCGAGGAAGCCTCAGGTGGAAGCTCCAAGAAGAGACCCAAGGTTCTCTGAGAGCTCTCAGCCAGGGCCCGGGAGGCTGGGCCAGTGCGGTCTAGGTCCGCAGGTCCTCCACGAATGGAAAGCCCGGGCAAGGGCCTGTGACGGGCCTGACTGAGTGTGAGGAGCTTCCTCCTTGGCCTCCGTGACCCACAAAAAGCACCTCCTGCGGCACCGAGGGCTGGGACGGGCCTAGCTCTGGGGCATCCCTTTCAGGAAGGACGTCAACAAGGGGAAGGCGCCCAGACAACACCTGGCTATAGGAGAACCCTACGATCATCCCGGCTCTGGGGCTCACAGTCACCTGAAGGAAGCGGGGGAGGGGGGCGGCGGCCTGGGTTTGGGAGGCAGGGGACCACCCTGTCTGTCTTCAGGTTGTCTGAGGGACTAGTCTGGTTCTGCTTGGGCGCGGAGGGCAGAGTCAGGCAAATCTCAATGTCAGAGCTGCCCCAAGGCAGCCTGGGTAGCCTGTTTCGGGAAGGGCTGGAGTTGGAGGGCCCTGGTGGGGGAGGGGAGACTCCCATTTCAGGTATGGCAGGGAGAAGGGATCTTGGAGCTCTGACATCAGGATGCCTTGTCTAGGGGCCCTCTCACAATGGGTAGCGACGAATCAATCAATCAATAAGCCTTCCTACAAGCCCATGAAGTGTTAGGATACGCCCGGAGGCTCAAGCACCCCAACTTCTGGGCAGAGGGGGTGGTGCCGCCAGAGGGGCGGGCGCACAGGTGTGAAGGGCTGGTCACCGCCTTCTGCCCATGAGCCACGAGGAAACGTGCGGGTGAAGGCCCATGGCGTGTCGCTGTGATCAACTACTCTTTCCCTTTCTTTTTAAATCTTTGCAACAAGGCACGGACCATCAGACAGAAGGAACAGGGCTATGTTCAGAAATGAAATCGAAGTTAAAAGGCACCAACAGAAATTTTAAAAGAGGAGGAAATCACATTTTCTCTGTCCTTGAGCCAGAGATGCCTATTCTTGGGAGCACATCGCCCCTCCCCCACTCTATGGCCCAAATAAAGGCCCATTTCTCACCTGCCCAACCATGGTCTTGGCCAGGACCTCCGCCCGCTGGGGGCCACTCAGAATGTCTGCGGCTTTCAAGAAGATCTGGGCCCGATCTGAGATGGGCCGCAGGTCCCACTCCTTGCGGGCAGCTAGGGCAGCCTCGATAGCTTTATTGAGGAGGGCCTGGAAAGGTCAAAGGAAACTGGGTGATACTCCCGCCTGGAGTTAGGGGCAAGAACCCTGTTGCCCTCCCAAGGAACCGAAGCCCCTCGGGAGGTGGGGGGGTGAGGAGGACTCTCACCTCAGGTGAGGCGTCCCCTTTCCCCCACTATTGGGCTGCCTTTGCCCTGAAGGATCCCACAGGAGAGGAAGCAGAAAAGGTCCTTACCCCAGTTCCAACACCAAATGTTCAGGGCCGGGGGGGGACAGAATAAGAGCGAGAGAACAGAGAACCCACCTTGTCGGCATAGCAGTATTTGGCCACCTTGTGTCCATGGTTAAAAGGCTGCAGAGAAAGAACACGCCCCATCACAGACAGCCCTCGGGGTCCCCACTATTCTGAGGATCTCGCGTACTTGATCTCACCACCAGTGACATTCCCATGGTTCCTGATGGCAGTGACAGGCACAGAATGTGAAGGAACCCGGGGGGATGGGAGGAGCTCACTTCATGCTTGTCACCCTCAAGCAGCTTTAAGCGACAGGGAGAGAAGGGACCCCCACAAACAGCTCTCTATGACCCCCAAACTCCCCCATTTCTGTGACAAGCAGAGCCCTGCAAGCCTTCCTTTCCAGTTCCAAATGTCTCTCTCTGCTGTGCTTGTCTCCTGTTTTAAGCAGACTGGACCCGCTTCTATACTGTGAAGCAGATCAAAGAGCACTTACTAGGCACCACTGTGAGCAGGCATCAGGTGCTGAGCATCCTAGACCATCCTTCTCTATCTCGGAGCCTGTTCGGTCCTTGCCTGTCCTTCCAATCCCAGCTTTGCTACCACTTTGTTTTGGGGGCTGGAGGTTTGATTCTCGGCCTCCTCTCCCCCCCGGAAAGGCAGCAGCCATCGGGTGGCCTGACTCTATGCTGATCAGCACAAAAACTTGGCCCTGCTGCTCCCAACTGGGCTTCCCGGGCAGCCTGCTCCCCACCGTCCTGGCACTGGACCCTGAGGACAGACACCCACCTGGCTCGGAACTCCCAGGCTCAAACCACTGCCCAGCTTCAGCCTCCAGCAGGCTCTCCCAGGAAGCTTTCTTGGATTTTAAACCTGCCACCAATTCTAAGTCGATTCTAGCCCTGTCTAAGGCACTTCTTGGGTAATGCTGCCCTGCCGATGCCCCAGCCCCCTCAGGCCAGACCGGAGCTCTGGGGCAGCGGGAGCCTTCTCCTACCCTGCCCGGTTACAGAGCAGACGCTAACCACAAGAGGCTCATTAGAAGGCGAGCTCCTCGAGGCAGAGAGTAGCTCCCCTTTGTATCCGCCTTCAAAGGACTTGGCCCATGGACAAGACCTAAAAGCTCCTTGTGCCCATTCATTGCCGACGCTTCCCTGGGAGGAGAGCTTCCTTTGCAGGGATTTCCCAGAAGGACTCAATGACCAGGAGCACCCCTCCCTGTCCCAGGCTCCTCTTCCCCACATCAGTATAACCCAAGATCAAAGCGGATCCTCGGGCCTGGCTGAGCTAGACTCACTCCCTCAGGAGTCACTGAGGAATGGCCCACTTTCCTAAGGCTTGCAAAGTGAAGCTGTGGGCCACAAGGAGCGCTGCAAGACCAGCATCCTCCATCCCACCAGAAGTCTCCTAGCCCAGGCAAAGGCCAGTGCGATGTCTCTCCCGAGACACAGAGAAGGGCTCGGAGGGAGACGCCAGAGCCGGCTCAGAAGGCTTCAGAAGGCCAGCTCCAGCCGCCATCCCAGGCCCGGCCCACGAGCACTCACCGAGACCTGGTAACGCACATCTGAGGTCCACACCTCTTCATCCCCAATGACACATGGAATGGCTTCTGTCTTATTCTTCAGGTCCTTCAAGGCCTAAGCAGAGAAGCACGAGTGTGAACAGATGAAACCCGTCCTTCCTGGGCCAGGCACCAGGTCCCTCCCCTCCCTCCCAACTGCAGGATCCAAAGGTGGGCCCAAAAGCAGCTCAGACCAGTGGCAAGCACAACTCACTGAGGCAGTCCTGGACCACCTAGGTCCAGACAGATCAGGAGATCAGACAGAATCTTCCAGGGGGAGGGAGGCCCGGGTCAATGGGGACACAGATCAGAGGTGTGAGAGACCCCATCAATTTCATATTTTTCATATTACAAACTGAACCCCAAAGAAGGGAAATGCTGAAAGCTAGTAGCTGGACCAGGACCTGAACCTCAGGCCCCCAGACTTTCCACCCAACGGGCCTAAGTAGGCCAGGAGTAAAGGGCTAGAAGGGTCAATCAATGATGAGGGAAGCCCCGAAACTCTCTCTCAGACTTTTGGGGGAAAGCTTGGGAACTCTCTCAGAGAAGCTCTCCCCAGAGAGACCCACCCCAGGGAATCAAGATAAAGTGGTTTTCATTGTTATCTGAGCGGGACTAGTTGAGTCCAGGACCACCTCTAATCCTATTGAGTTGGAAATTAACCCAGAGACACTCCAAGATTTTCTATTCTGATTCCAGCTCAAACTGCCCCCCCCCTCCCTCCAGCTTCTAGCCTAGGCTTCAATTGGGCTTCCCTTCTTGCAGAAGACCTAACATGCCATGCCAAGGAACCTCTCTCCCCTTGGCATAAACTGCAACCCCCGCCCACAGAAATGACATTCTCCTTCAGAGTTACTCCCTCTATCTCTCTCCTATTTCCCTAACAAGACCTTATTCACTTTCTCTGTTATAATAGGATTTTTCTGCTAAAAACTTTGTATCTTTCTGTCAGGACCTGCCACCAAGGAATTCAGCCTTTCTATTCATGCATAGCAAAGGCTGACTTCCCAATGCCAATAATAAACTTCTTTTTGCCAGTCCAGCTCTTCGGGTTCATAAATTCCTTTATGAAGGACCTCTGCGCCGCCAGAAGGGGGTTCCCACAACTCCCTGCTCTGCGCCGAACCTCATCATTTGGGGACACAACCCCGAACCTCTTTGGTCAATCCTTGACCACCAGGAATCGAGGGGAGCTGAACCTCATCATCCTGTCTCCAACAAACGTCAGAAGAGCTTAGGCTAAGAGAAAGGAGCATGAGATGAGCCTCCAAGAACACTGGGAAGCCTAACTGGGAAGAACTTAGGGGGGTACAGAGAAAGGTTCCCAGGACCCAGCACTGAGGGGAGGAGAGTGCAATCTGTATCTCTGAAGGGAGCCCTGAAATGGATGAGCTCCACTTGAGCACAAGACAGATCTTCTCACCAAAAAAAAGAGATTCACTGCAAGAGGGAAACTCAGATCCTGAAGTCTGGCGATAAGCTGGCAGCCCTCCAGCTTAGAAACGATTGGGCCTGCCTTACACAGTTGCTGAGGGCTACAGGGGATCTCCTAACTGCCCACCCCCAACCAGGGAATTGCAGAAAGAAGGATGCAGCTTACTTCTGTAAGGACTAACAATAACAGTGCCCATTTCTGGAACATTCTTAGTTTATAATATTTTTAGGTCAGTTTCCCTCAATTTACATGTGGAATGGGCTCCAACAGTTTGGAAATCAGTCAGCAAGCATCTATCCAAAGTCCACACTGTTCAGGCCTGTGCCAGATATCAGGGACATAAAGACAAAAGAGAAACATCTCTTGCCCTCCAGCCACTGTTTGATTAACTGGGCTGGATTTCTCCTTATTAGTAAGGGAAGCTTGGGCCTTCAGGGCTCCTGATCAGCCCACAATTAATCAGCAAGGATCTATTATGTCTCCACTATGTATCAAGCACTCTGCTAAGCCACCACTAACAAGTCTAAATTTTAAATCTACTAGCTCCCAAACTTGACCCCATAAAAGAGAAGAAAACATTTATCTCCGTTCCCTTTTGAAGAGATGGAGAACTAAAGAGATAAAATGTGGTTTATATGATTATTTACATTCAACTGCTTCCCTTACTATCCTAGATACATTAATGTTGTTTATGCAAAAGTTCTGCAGTTTCATGTAATCAAATTTAATAATTTTATCTTTTGTAATTGCCTCTAACCTTTGCTTGCTTAAGAACACATCTATTTCTCATAACAATGAGGGGTAAATGATTTGCTTCTCTTTCACTTTTTTTTTTCTCTTAATCTGATTATTAAGGTCACATAATTACTTAGAATTATTGTGGTGATAATGGGGAATGTTGGAGGGGATGTGGGAAAACTGGGACACTGATACATGGTTGGTGGAATTGTGAATACACCCAGCCATTCTGGAGAATGATTTGGAACTATGGCCAAAAAGTTATCAAACTGTGCATACCCTTTGATCCATCAGTGTTACTACTGGGCTTGTATCCCAAAGAGATTAAAGAAGGGAAAGGGACTCATATGTGCAAGAATTTGTGTGGCAGCCCTCCTTGTAGTGGCCAGAAACTGGAAAATGAATGGATGGCCATCAATTGGAGAATGGTTGGGTAAATTATGGTATATGAATATTATGGAATATTATTGTTTTATAAGAAATGACCAACAGGATGATTTCAGAAAGGCCTGGAGAGACTTAGATGAACTGATGCTGAGTGAAATGAGGAGAAGCAGGAGATCATTATATACTACAACAACAATATTATCTGATGATCAATTCTGATGGACGTGGCCATTTTCAACAATAAGATGAACCAAATCAGCTCCAATAGAGCCGTAATGAACTGAACCAGCTACACCCAGAGAAAGAACTCTGGGAGATGACTATGAACCATTACATAGAATTCCCAATCCCTCTATTTTTGTCCACCTGCATTTTTTATTTCCTTCACAGGTTAATTGTACACTATTTCAAAGTCCGCAAAATCTGTATGGATATGTATACATATATTGTATTTAAGATATTCTTTAACATATTTAACATGTATGGGTCTACCTCCATCTGGGGAAGGAGTGGGGGGGAAGGAGGGGAAAAGTTGGAACAGAAGGTTTTCCAAGGGTCAATGCTGAAAAATTACCCATGCAAATTACTAATGCATATATCTTGTAAATAAAAAGCTATTTAAAAAAAAAAAAAGAATTATTGTGGTGTTGGTTTAAGTCTAATTTCTGCCAGACTGATTTCCAATATTCCCAGCAGCTTTTATCAAATAAAAGAGTTTTTTCTTAGGTAATTTATGTTTTCCACTTTATCCAACAATTGAGATACTAAGTTCCACTGTTTCTGATTCTTTCATATTTAGTTTGTTCCATTGTTCTATTTTTTAACCCATACCAGATGTTTTTTTTTTCTCTCTTTTTTTTTTCCCCCCTGAGGCTGGGGTTAAGTGACTGAGACCAGATTTGAACTCGGGTCCTCCTGAATTCAAGGCTGATGCTCTATCCACTGCACCACCTAGCTGCCCCCATACCAGATGTTTTGATGACTGCTGTTTCATAATCTAGTGTGGGGTCTATAAGTGCTATTCCCCTTTTGTTCTTTTTTTCATAATTTCCCTTGATATTCTAGATCTTTTATTTTTCTAAATTAATTTTGTTATTATTTTATCAAGTTCCAAAAAGTATTCCCTTGGTACCTTGTTATAGCATTAAAAGTATACATTAATTTTGGAATGTTATAAGATTAGGGCTGGTGGTTTGGGGACTACAATAACAGCTTCCCCTTAATGGAGGCTATGGTTTATAGAAAGGATGAAAACTATTGTTATAAGATTAGCCTGTAAGATGAAGGAAAAGATAATAAATGTTGGAGAAGATGTGGGAGAAATGGAACACCAATACATGTTGGTAGAGTTGTGAATTGATCCAACCATTCTGGAAAGCAATATGGAAATATGTCCAAAGGGCTACCAAACTGTGCATACTCTTTGATCCAGCAGTGAGTGTCTCTGTATCCCAAAGAGATCATAAAAAAGGGAAAGGGATCTACATGTGCAAAAATGTTTGTGGCAGCCCTTTTTGTAGTGGCCAGAAACTGGAAATTGAGTGGATGCCCATCAATTGGGGAATGGCTGAATAAGGTATGGTATATGAATGTAATGGAATATTATTGTTCTATAAGAAAATAATCAGCAGGATGATTTCACAAAGGCCTAAAGAGACTTACATGAACTGATGGTGTGTGAAGCGAACAGAACCAAGAGAATATCGTACACAGCAACAATAAGATTATGTGATGATCAATCATGATGGATGTGGCTCTTTTCAAAAATGAAATGATTCAGGCCAATTCCAATAGATTTGTGATGAAGAGAGCCATGTGCACCCAGACAGAGGACTGTGGGAACTAAGTGTAGATCACAACATAACATTTTCACTTTTTTTGTTGTGTTTTGCTTGCTTTTTGTTTTCTTCCTCCCCCTCCTTTTTGATCTGATTTTTCTTGTGCAGCATAAAGAAATATGCATAAAAGAACTGTACTCGGTTAACATAAATCGGTGGGAAGAAGGGAGAAAAAAATTTGCAACACAGGGTTTTACAAGGGTGAATGTTGAAAACTGTCTTCACATATATTTTGAAAAAAAAATTAGGCCTGATGGTTTTGAGGTTTTCACAAGTTTCCCCTTAAGTAAGAAAACTATAAACTTATAGAACATACTCATGAAAAAACAAACAAACAAACAAAAAAAACCCACACTATTTTTTTAAGGTTAATTTAGCTATATCCCTTAAATAATATTTTGTCTAGCAGATCATTTTTTCCCTGAGATGCAATCCCCCTCAAAAAAAAAAAAAAAATAGTATTTTATCTATAGTCAGCTTGTTTTTCTCCTCTATAATAAATTCCCTAAAATAATACTTTGCCCTGATCCAATGTGCAATTTGGCCAGCTCTAAGAAGGACATCCAAAGTCTTCTCAGAAGGGTACTTTGGAGCACATCTCCTTCTTGGAACACTCCCTTTCTGTTGAATGGACTTGGGTCTCTGTGCTCCCAATTCAGTGCTGTACTAATGAATTATATTGTTAGTGTATATATCTGAATTGTTTGTTGGATTTCCCTTTCTCCTTCCTCCTCCTCCACACTGCTTGCAGTAAAGCTTTGCATTGAACTAAAATCCATTGTTTTACAAGTTGTTCTCAGGATCCAAAATCAAGAAGGGATTAATTTCACAGCTATCTGTGGCTGGCCCACTGTTCTTTCCTTAAACTTAAATGAAGTACCCAGACAAGTACTTTACCTACTGACAGCCCTTATCTGCCCCGGAATAGGCAGCTGCAAGCCCAGTTATAGAAAATAAAAGTCAATAAGGGAACCCTAAGTACTGTCAGGAAGGACTCTTTTATGCCAGAGCACTATCTGAAAACATGGAAGTATCATCTTTTTTTATAATATTGGCATGACCTAGCCATGAGTACTGCATATTCCTACAGCTATTTAAATTGTTTTTTGGTTGTTTTTTTTTTTTTTAATTTCTATAAGGAACATTGTGTAAGTTAAACAATATAAGTCTTTGGTTGTGTTTTGGAAGGTTGATCCCCAAATAAGGATAGATTTATTTTCTCTTTATCTACTCATTTCTTTAATTCTCTTCTCTTGTCTTGTCTTAATGCTGTTAATAACATTTCCAGAACTACATTCAACAATGTAAGAAGAGTAGGCATCTTTGCTCCATGCCTATTATTGGGAAAAGTTCTGGCATTTTCCCATTGCAGATGATGCTTGCTTTTGGTTTAAATAGATGCTATTTATATTTTTTAAAGATCATCTATATCTATGTTTTGGTAGGATTTTTAGCATCAAAAAACTTTTGCTGCATGTACTGAAATGATGATGTGATTTTGGCTATTTGGGTTTTTGATATGATTAATCATGTTAATTACTTTGCTAATGTCAAGTCATCTTTGGAAACCTGGTATAAATCCTATTTGGTCATAATGATTTTTTGGATAAACTGATGTAGTCTGACAAAATTTTCTTCAAAAATTTTGCATCAATATTTATAAAATTATGTTGACCTATACTTTTCCTTCTGTTTCATCTTTCCATGCTTTAGATTATTTGAACAGTATTTGTCCCATAAAAGGATTCTTGAAGGGTACTCAATTTTTGAGAACTATTTCACAAATTGAATCTATCAAGATCAGGAGACATTTTCTTCATAATTTCTTTACAGTAAGATCTATTTTTTTTCTCGGAGATTAAATTATTTAAAATCTCTATCTGGCCTTCTGATAGTTTGAGTATTTTATATTTTTGAAGGTGTGTTGTAAGTTTCATTAGCATATAATCATACATAATATGCTCTGATAATTTTTATTTCATCTTGCTCATTTGTTATTTTATTGATTTAATTTTCTGTTCTTAATCATCTTGGCTATAGGTTTATCTGTTGTATTAGTCCTTTTAAAGAATTAATTTCTAGTTTTATCATTCCTAAAGGGCTTTTTTGTTTCTAATTTATTTATTTTTCCTCTACTGTCACTATTTTCTTTTTTGTGTTTATCTGAGGCTTATTTGTTAGCTTTCTAATTTTTAAAAATGCATATTCAGTTAGTTAATCCTTTCTTTTTTATTTTGTTAGTATGTTAATAGAGATACTATCTTTTTCTTGATGACTTATTTAGTTGCATCCCCAAAATTTTTGTACATTATTTCTCCCTTATTATTTTCTTTCACATAATTATTGTTTCTAAGATTTGTTCTTTGATTCACTTTAGGATTTCATTGTTAAACCTCCATTTGGATCTGTGTTTTTTGTTTATGAAAGGACGTAGTAGTAACCATTTCTGCCTTTTTATATTTGTTTCCATCATGCTCTATTGTGCTCTAAGATGATCAATTTTGGTAAAAGTTTCATGTGGTAGTGAAAAACGCTATCTGAAAAAAACTATATCATCTTTTGCTGGCCCATTTGGGAGATGCCATAAGTCTTTTAACCCTTGTTTGTCCAGCAATTTGATTACTACTCTATTTTCTCTTTGGTTTTATCTTTCTGTTATTGGCCTTATCCAAGACAGTGAGGGATATTAAAGTCTCTATGTCTTCCTATATTTCAGTTAACATTTCCCTTATAAATCTAGATAAGGAATGCAAGGAATAGGTTTATTACTGATATTGGTTTGCTATGAAGTTCCCTTGTTTATCCCTTTTTATTTTTTGGTTAGTTGTTTTTGCTCTGTCAGGTAGCATAACAGCAAGTCCTGCTTTTTTAGATCCATTTGAAATAAAGTAAGTTTTTTCCCATCTTTTATTTTGTGCAAGTCTTTGTTTTAAAAATGTGTTTCTTTTAAGCAACAGACTGTAGGAGTTTGTTTTCTTATCTACTCTGTCACTTTTTTCACTTTTTTTTTGTAGGACTACTTAATCTAGTCATATTTAAAGTTAAGAGAGTTAGGTTTATATTTTCCTCTATGTTTATTGATTCTATAAGGAAAAAGCTTTGCTAATCACTGACTTTGCAAAGCAGTAGGTTGTAGAGGAAAGAGTATTTGGTTTGAAGTTGGAAGATTTGGATTCAAATTCCATCTCTGCCACCTTGGACAAGTCACTTAACCACTGGGTTTAAAAATTCTTCATTTGTGTAAGTTTGTATAAAAGGGGGTGTTTCCTTCCAGCTCTCCATCTATGATTCTATGAGGCAGGACATGCATATAGGATCAACAGCCTTTTGCAAATAAGAAAACAGACTCATAGAGGTAATCACTTGAGCTGGATCATGTCAGTCAATGTTAGACTTGCTATCAGGCTCAGTCCGGGTCCTTCTGGCCCTATACAGCCTATGTTTGCATAACGCAGGGGTATTGTGATTTAGGGAGCAGCGTCCTTCTCTCCCTCCTATCTTTAATCTTCACTTCCCATACACACACACATACCTGCTGCAGGGCAGTTCGCTCAGGGCTGCCTGGGGTGAACGCCAAGACAGGTTCATTGGTCACCTTCACCGAGGCCGCACGCTGCCATGGAAGCCTGAGACAAAAGGATAGACAATAAGATCAATAGTGCTGCTCTGGATCAGCCCAGAACCCTGCCGTTGTCCAGGCACCTATCCAAACCCTAATGACTTAACTGCAGCAGGGCTGGAGACCTGGGGGTGGATCCTCATTCTGCTAACAGCCTGCTACCAGCATCATACAGATCATTTCACCACCCTGGGCCTCAACTTCCACATCTGTAAAGAGCTGATTTCTAAGAATTGGACCAGCTCTGAGGTCTCTGTTCTCAAGGCTCCTCTCCCCAACTCTGATAGTCTGTACCCAAAGGTGCCCCTTCCCTCACAGCTCTGATATTCTCCACGCTACGGTCCTGTCTAGCTTTGCTACTGGATTCTGTGGTTCTTTCCATCTCTTGATAGTCTCTGTTCTATGGTTCCTGCAATCCTCTGCCCCCTGACCAACACAGGGTGGACGCCGCATGGACTTTGTGACAAATAAGGAACCCAGAGTGGAGAGTGTGAGCCTGAGAGTAAAGCATTAAATGATGGGGAGCCAAGGCTATCTTTGGAATCGGGAACATTTGATCCTATGGCTTTATAGTCACAGAATGGTAAAAATTCTGGAAGAGAACAGAACAGAAAACACCAGAGTGACAAGGGACCTTAGGACACACAATGTTAGAACGCTGCCAGAAGACAACCGCATCGAGGGCAGACTAGTGACAGAGCAGCCATTGCTTGCCATCTAGGAGGGCCTAAAGTAAAAAGCAGGGTGCCTGTGAGGAGCACAAAGAGACGAGGGCAGAGGACATACTAATCCTAGAAGGAGGCTTTGAGTCAAGCCTTTGTAATGATCCATTTGACCTGTTCCAGAGACCCAGGAGAGAGAGTCTGGATCCCTGCTGAGAGTCTCTGGACTAGCAACTCCAGAGTTCTAGGAGATTACACCACCACACCCTGCCCTACAGCCAGGGTTGCCAGGAAAACAGCAGAGAAACTAGAACTGGTTTCCCAAGAAATCAGAAAAGGACTGGGGAGGCCCTTTTCCCACAGTAGCCAGGCTCCTTCCACTCAACAAAATAAGCAAGTGGGAAGAAGGGCCTTTAAAACGCAGCCCACAGACCACAGACCACCTGAAGGAAAAGTCAAGTCTGACTCCTGTGTTTTATAGACACGGCCTAAGAGGCTCAAAGAGACAGGGAATTGGTGGCAGAGTACAGCCCCAGGAATAACCCAGCGCAGTGGATTCATCATGAGGCTCAGGACACAAGACACTTAAAGGGAAACAGATCTTGGCCCACATTTAAGCTAATATCCTAGTTTGGACCAAGAGGGGAAAAGCAGTTTGCTTAGGACCACCTATCCAGAACAGTGGCAATCATAATGGCTCATATGTTTACAGTACTTTAAGGTTTGCAAAGTACTGTACAAAATGTGTCTCATGCAGCTTTCCCAAAAAACCTGGTTATAATCATCTTTAATTTACAGAGGGAAAGTGACTGGCCCACAATCCCCCAAATGCAGAGATTTACAAGAACAGGTCAGGACAAGGCAGAGGCAAGTTCGGGCTGCTGCAGAGAGGAAGTTTACTGATTAGCTCAAAAAGCCCAGCTCAGCAGTAAGATGGGAGAGAGGGTCCTACCATCCTAGGAAAGAGGCCAGCAGGAGAGTTCAAAGAGCAAGGGGAGCAAGGAGAGGAGCCTGTGAGGAGGCGCCTCCTGCAATGAGCTTGGACAGAGACCAAGAAGCCAGACGCACTCCCTGAAGGTGATTCGCACCTGTGGGGTTCCCTGAAAGACCACCCCGGGGAGCCCCCAAGCAGTCTCTACACTGCTCTCTTCGGACAAGGAAAAATGCCCGTCTGAGACTTGGAGTATGAATTTTCTGAGACAAACCGGGATCTCAGCACTCATCTCTGAGGACCCATCTGGAGCCTACAGTCCCCGAGGCAGCCCCTGGCCGCACCTTAGAAAAGTCACCTGCCTTTTTCCTCTTTAAACAGAGAGGGCTGGCTTTGGAGTACAAGGAGCCCAGTGCGAATGCAGACTCTGCCATTTACTATGTGGGTAATGAATGAGATGAGGTGAGATCTTTCAAGACAGTTGTGAAAATCGAGTAAGTCTTCATTTACTTCAGAGTTTGAGTAGGCCTGAAGGACTCTGAGCATTGATCCAAAGGCATACTTAAGTCCCTTTCCTGCTATACTCCCATGACATCATTATCTTCCTATTTCAATCAAATATGGGCAACTATGTACTTATTGGTCAAGTTCAATTTCTCAGGTAGTTCCCAAGTTGAGAATGTAAGACCCTCAGACAATGAGGATGAGGCTCAGTGGTGGGAGGGGGTATCTGCTTTAGGGATTAGGGTTAACCCTGCCCCAGAAGGTGCTTCCTCCCTTCATTGTCTGCTTGAGGGGTGGGACCCCCTTCTTGCCAGAATTTATAATAAACTTTGCTTTGCTTCTAGAGATCTCTCCAGCTTTTTTTTTTTTTTTTTTTTTTTTTATTAAATGGTGACCCCTCACCATTTCTGAACCACACAGTAATCAAGGGGAACTTTCTTCTCTAAAACAAGGAGGCTAGACCAAATTCTTTCTAAACTCTTTTCTGGTTTCAAATCTATAATTTAAAAGGTTGTTCTAGAACCTGCACTCCCACAAACCATAAAATGACTCCAAAATATCAGCAGATCTTATTGATTCCATCTTTCTTCTTGGACCCCTTAGTTCACAAATCACAGAATACAAGTAAAACTGTGTGTCTGCTTGAGAAGCACTGGGGAACATTCTGAAGCAAAGTTTCTGCTGGGCAAAGGGAACTTTTTGTAATTTAGCTTTTTAAAAATTCCTCTTACATTTTACACAGTAACAGCAAGATAGGGTGATGATCAACTATGATAGACTCAGCTCCTCAGCAACACAGTGATCCAAGACAATTCCAACATTCTTGGAAAATGTCAATCACATCCAAAGAGAAAATTATGGAGACTGAATGTGGATAGAAGCACAGTATTTTCACCTTTTTTTTTTTTTGTTTTTTTTTTTCTCATAGTTTTTGGGTCTGATTTTTCTTGAACAAGATGAAAAATTTATAAATATGTTTGAAAGGATTACACATGTTTAACCTACATCGGAAGCAGAATTGGGGCAAGAAAAGGTCAGGTGAACTCTGTGGGGGTGGACTACAGAATCTGGCAGATTCTTTCAGATTCAGACTTTCAGAGCAAAGTTCATTTAATCCTATCCATGTCTGAATAACAATACCCCACCACAACACTGCCCTCAATTTATCACCTCACCTTTGCAGGAAGACTTTCAGGAAGAAGCTCATTATACAGAGGGAAGGGGGAAGAAGGGGATTACTTGGACTTGACTGGAATCCTATCAGGCCTCCCACAGCTTCCAAGCTAGGTTTCCAGTTAGTAGCTGTTATCGAAGCCCGGGATTAAGCATAGCAGTCCTTATCAGGGAGATAACAGAATGAAGATAGGAGTGTCCGGGAAGTAAAGAAGGGGAAAGTTCGAGGGGGGGGGAGGAGGGGGCCTCTTTCTCAGGTGTCATTTTTTAAGCTCAATTTAACAAAAATGAGTCATGGAGGGGGCAGCTGGGTTGTGTAGCAGTAGATGGAGCTGGTACCAGCCCTGGAGTCAGGAGTTCAAATCCCATCAGACACTTAATACTAGCTATGTGAATATGGGCAAGAAACTTAACCCCAACTGCTTCATAAATAAAAATAAATGAATGAATTTATATACAAAGCACAGTGTTGGAGCCAGCTCTAAACAACTACTCAAAGAGTATAGACCCTACCATTCCATTTTAGAGATGAGGAAACTGAGGCTCTATGAGTCTGGCATCTAAGACTCCCACCGTGGATGAGCCAGATAGCGTTACTCGGGCCTCCGAATCCAAAGTCCTGGGTTTACCTCTCTGCTCAGGCTTTCCAGCAGAGCACCTCTTGTTAACAGGACTAATTACAATGCCCCATTTCCACCAGTATCTCTAACCCCAAGAAGGAATGGCTTCTGGAAGATAAATCAATGTTTCAAATTCATAGAATGCATGATATCAGTCTGATTTTCCTGACTCCAGATTCTATATGATTCTAAGCAAGTCATTTAACCCTCCCCTGCCTGTTCCCTCCACTGTAAAATGTGCCTAATAATAGTACCTACCTACCAGGGTTATTGTTCAAATGACTTAATTGTAAAATGCTTAGTATGGTGCCCTTCACCTAATAGGTACTATATTACAGCTAATTATATTATTATAATTGTATTACATGTGTTCTATATTAACATTATTAGTTACTATTATTATATTATAGAATATCAGAACTTGGAAAAGCCTTACAATAAAGATTACTGCAATAGGGGCCAAGGAGAAAGTTTTATTTGTTTGAAACCACTTTTAGTGCAACTGGATGAGTATGAATTAGCCCCAGAATTCCTAGTCTGGGAGCAGCCTTAGAAAGCAGAAGGAAAATGTTGAAGGGGCTTAAGTCAGTTCAGAGGTTAAGTACCTTGACTTAAAAGGGTTCCAAAACACTTAAAGTTATGGAAGCAAAGTCTTTATAGGCTCTCAGCTTCAGATTCTTAAATAGTAAAGGACTCCAGGGTTACTGGGAGGATTAAGAAATGTATATTATGTATATCACTTGAGGCAACAGCCTAAGTAGAGCTTCAAAAAGCCATATAAATGTTATCACTCAAGCCCTTGGGGTAGTGGGAAAAGCTAAAGATTTGCAGAGGAGTTTTTGTTCAAAACCCAGTTCTGTTCCCTAATTCCCTTGTAACACCAGATAATTCACTTAATCTTACGGGACCAAAAACCTGTAAAATGAGGAAGTTCGATGCAAAGAGCTCTCCCTTCCAACTCTAATCATTCTACAGATTGGGAAAACTGAGGCCCACAGAGGGAGTGTGGGCCTGGAGCAGCTGCTCTGGTTCTCATAGGAAGCAGAGACACTGATTAACTCGGAGGCAACAACTCAGCACTGTGGCCTTCCGGACAGGAGGGGACTGACCTGAAAGAGAAGAGTCCAAAGGGAGGGGAAAGATGACAGAGACGGCTAGAGGGTGGAAGGAATGGCTCTAATGTTTGTGGTAACTGAGAAAAATGGATGCACCAGAAATAGGGTCCAGGTTAAACAAAGGCTCAGAGCCCAAGTCCCACTGGGGAGAGAGGATTCCATTTGGGGGCGTGGGCACCCAGCCGGGCTAGCCTTCGATCTCAGAGGGAAAAAATCCAGACCCAGAAGGTTTTCTAGAGGAAGGCTCTAAAGGAATTTCTTGATGGGAGGAGAGTGGGGGGAAATAAGGGATCTGACAAGTAGGGGTGACTCTTAAAACATTCAGGGGCGGGAAGAAACTACTCCCTAAGGAAAAGCAGGCTGGGATGAGGGGGGTCCCTCTGAAACTCCAAGGACGCTTCCTTAGCCAGTTTTGTCATGGACCCTCTGACCATCCAGTGAAGACTGCGGGTGTTTTTAAATGCAAAGGATTACAAAGGAAATCAGGCGCGCCAAAGGTGTCCAAGATATTTTTTAAACCAAGTTTGAAAAAGCCCAGATTAGAACCGCCTACCCAAGGATCCATCGGGTGGGAGAGAAACACAGGAAGGAAAGGAGTGAGTGAGCGTGTGGGGATGCTTCGGGGAGCTCCTGAGAGGGAAGGGTCTCAGGATCCCACTGGGGGGATGGCCCCGAGAGAGCCAATGAAGGTAAAGGGTCCAGGAGATGGAGAGAAGGGGAAACTACAGTTGGTGGGGTTTGGGGCGGGGCCTAGAAGAGAGATTAAAAGGGAGACGATCCCGAGGTTCTAAAAGGGAGATCCTGAGGGTACAAAAGGGGAGGGGTCCTGAAACTCCAGCTGCTAACCTGCAGAGGGGAAGGGGTCCTGAGGGGGAAAAGAGGGCTCTAAGACTCCAGTAGGAGAGGGGTCCTGAGGGGGGAGAAGAGGATCCTGAGATTTCGAGGGGCGGGTACCCTAAGTCCAGCGGGAGAGGGTCCTGAGGCTCCCAGGGGCGGGGAGAAGCCCGGGGTCCCTGCCCGTCCGGGCCGCACACTCACCCCGCCTGCCAGGGGCCGGAGAGCAGGGCGCGGCGGAGCCGGGGCAGCAGCGGCAGCATGTTGAGTCTCTCCCGAGTCTGAGCGACGGAAACGGCCCGAGCAGAAGCCGCAGCGGGAAGCCTCTAAAGCCCCAGCGCCCCGAGCCCCGCGCGGCCCCGCCCGGCCCGCACCACCGACAGAGAGGAGAGGGGAGCCCGGCCGCCGCGGCCCCGCCACCCACACCCGCGCCTCCTCGCGGCCTGGCCCACGCAAAAGGAAAATTGCTAAAAAGCTGCATCAGACACTCCGTGCCCGGAAGGCGCTGCACCTCGCAAAAGGACCGCCCGCATCCACCCCCAGACCCCTCTTGGTTCAGCCCGACGTCGAGAGTGGGAACCGAGCAAAGAGAAGGCGTGAACACTCCCGGCCAATGAGAGCGGCTCGGGAAGCCATGGGCCAATCAGAAGCTTCATTTATATAGCGGCCTTCTCGGAGATGGGAGGGGGCGAATGGGAGCCAATAGGAAAGCTGGGGATTCCCACGTGCGAGAGGAAGTGAGTGAAGCCAGGCCTGGCCCGAGTTACTGCCAAGGTTGGGGCGAGATGCTGGACGTTACTCCTCTGGACCCGACCTTTGGCGTTCTCGGAGATTCTGCCCTTTGGGGTGTGACTGGGGAAAGGCCTGGGATTTGCCGGGCTCTGACCCACCCCGGGCGGTCATTTTGGCCATCCCCCTGCCTCCGGAGCGAGTTGCCGCGTCTTTCCTACGTCTCCCTCCTTTGCCTTGTTCAGTCATTTCACTCATGTCCGATTCCTTGTGACCCCATTTGTGGTTTTCTTGGCAGAGACATCGGCCGGCCGGTGCGCCGTTCCCTTCTCCGGCTCACTTTGCAGATAAGGAAACTGAGGCAGGCAGACGGGGGGAAGCGGCCAGCGAAGGGCCGAGTCCTGCTCCAAACTTAAGTCCTCACTCCGGGCTCGTGGTTCTGGCCCCTGGGCACGTGGCTCTCTCCCATTACCCTGGGGGGAACCTACAGTCCCTCCTCCCATTAAGGTTTTGCCTGCAGCCCGGGAAATTACCCAGACTTAAGGCTCCCTGCTCGCTGTCACCTCCAGTAACCAAATCCTGGGCTTGTCTTTCTGGCTCTTAGAGCCCCGGGACTCCATATCTACCCCTAGGGAGACCTGGGTGTGTATGAGATTTAGGAGTCACCCCAGCAGTTACCCCCTTGGGAAAAGTGGAAAGAATAGAGCAGAACGCCCGCTGGGAGGTTACTATAAATACTACCAGGTGATAGGTGCTAAACCCCGAACAGACCTGGAGAGAGAAAAGACCTAAAAGATGCTCCCCGAGGAGTAACAGATCTCGGGTGTGGGAATTAACTAGAAAAGGTCTTCCGGGACCTCTGATCTTTTTTGCACCTCGACAAGTGCGGAAGGCCCGTGGTAAGGTGGCCTGAAGGGGATGTAGACTTCTACCGCTTCTATCTCCAATTTATCTCTTCTATCTCATTTGTACACAGTGTGCTTAGCTGTTATCTCCATTATTACATCATGAGCTTTGAAAGCAGGAACTGTTTGCTTTTTTTCTTTTTATCCTCTGCATTTAACACAGTGCCTACTTTCCCCTATACTGTGTGACTTTTGGGGGAATAAATATCCTCTATTTGTTGGGAATTTCTGAAATAGCATGTTACTATATTATATTGTTGTGAATTATATGATCCCTAGTGGCCCAGTGGATAAAGCACTGAGCTGGAGTCAGGAATAGTCATCTTCCTGAGTTCAAATCCAGCCTCAAACATTCACTAACTGTGTAATCCTGGGCAAGTCCATTCACCCTGTTTGCCTCAGTTTCCTCATCTGTGAAAAGCAAATGGCAAACTACTCCAGTGTCTCTGCCAAGAAAACCCCAATTGGGATCACAAAGAGATGGACTGGGGAGTGGGGGGGGATATTAAAAGTATATGTGAAAGCAGACAGCCCCTAACTGTGCCTAGCTTACAGTAAAAGCCCAGTAGATATTTGTTGATTGAATGAGAAAGGACCTTAAAAGTCATCTAGTCCAACATTTTCATATGTTTTTATTTTTAAATTGATATTGATACATTTTATCTTTACATGTCAGCTATTTCCCATCCTGCCTTCAATATCACCCTCCCTTGTGACCAAGAAAACCAGTTAAGCAAAAACATTGGTTACAGTAACTTCATCTGACACTGACAATGTATATAACATTCCATCCTAGCAGTCCCTACTTAATGCCAGGAGGGAGGATATAGGCGTGGTAACTTCTCCGGTATCATTTTCCATTACTCAAAAGTTGAAAGTCCCTTTTACAATTTTTATTTACATTGCTGTCATTATTTTTTAGTTTGTTCTCCTTACTTCACTTCAGAGTCCTCATTTTTTTTTCTTTTTTGGAGGCAATTTGATTTAATATGACTTGCCAATAAAATGACAGGAAAAGATAATGACGAATGTGGGAGGAGATTGTGAGGGATGTAGAAGACCCTTACCCAAAATGACTACTCAAATTTCACTCAGTAGAAAGCAGAAAAAACCTCCGGAGGATAAGCTGTCCCATCATGAGATAGAAAGAAAGTTCGTGGTAAGAGGGCTAAAGAAGTAGTAAAGATGCATAGCTTTTATATAAGAGATTCCATCACAAATAAGAGAGCATTGAGAAGGGGGGGGACATCTGATTGGTTGTTGCTATCTGGAGAGATTGGAATGGAAGCTTTCCATTTCCCCAAAATCACCTGATTTCTAGGAAACGGAAAATCAGGCCTTCAGGCTTAATCAAGCACATAGTGGTCCAGCTAATAGACAAAATATAAATAAATGTCAAATACTGATACATGTCATCAGCTCAGGTTAAGTAAATATGGTTATAGCTGGCCAAGGCACAATTAAATAAAAAGGCCTGCACATATTATACGGGTCATAGGGGAAACAGAGAAATAATGAAAATAAAATACAGAAAAAGAATTCACACATTCCTATAAGGTCTTCACCTTATCTCTCTATTCCACACAGGATGTCAGGAAAACTGGGACACTAATATCAACTATCAATTCTGATGGATGTGGCTCTCTTCAACAATGAGATGATTCAGGCCAGTTCCAATGTCTTGTGATGAAGAGAAACATCTACACACAAAGAATTGTGGGAATTGAGTGTGGATCACAACATAGCATTTTCACCTTTTTTGTTGTTGTTTGCTTGTATTTTGTTTTCTTTCTCATTTTCCCTTTTTTTTTATCTGATTTTTCTTGTGCAGCATGATATTTGTGGAAATGTGTATAGAAGAATTACACATATTTAACATATATTGGATTACTTGCCATCTAGGGAAGAGTATGGGAGAAGGGAGGGAAAAAATTTAGAACACAAGAATGTTGAAAATTATCCATGTATATATTTTGAAAATAAAAAGCTTTAATTAAAAAGACAGAAATAAAAGTTGTTCCAAAAAAAAATTTTTTTAAGTGACTTGCCAAAAATCACAGTGTAAGTTAAGTTTCCGAGGAGATTTGACAGTCCCCTCATTTTACATAGGAAGAAAATGAAGCCTGAAGAAAAATAGCATAAGTTCCATTCTAGAAAAGCTGTTTGTGGTTTTGGCAGGGCAACCAGGGAGGAATGTTCAGAGGGCAGTTAGCAATGACATTTGGGGGGAAGAGATTAAAGCATACATATTTAGTAGTAAGCTATAAAGAAGAGATAATTAAATGTACAGAATCAGGTAAGCTAATCATGGGAGAGAATAGAGAGAGAAGAGGGTTCCAGACAGCTTAGAAGGATACCTTTGCTCAGAAGGTAGGAGTTCAAATAGCAAAGCTAGCATGCAGGCATGGATGGGCTGGGTTCTAATCGGTTTTTTTGTTTGTTTTGTGTGGTACGGAAATGGTGAGGGGTCACCATTTAATAAAAAAGCTGGAGAGAGCTCTAGAGAAAAGCAAAGTTTATTGTACATTCTCAAAGAGAGGAAGCGCCTCCTGTGGGCAGGACAGCCCCTTTAATCCCTAATGCAAAACACCCCCTCCCACCACTGACCCTCATCCTCATTGGCTGAGAGTCTTACATTCTAAACTGCCCATGAAATTGAACTTGACCAATAAGTACATAGTTGCCCATATTTGGCTGAAATAGGAAATATCATGAGAGGGGAACGCAATTATGCCCTTGACTGGATCGATGTTCACAGTCCTTCAGGCCTACTCAAACTCTGAAGTAGATGAAGCCTTACTCGATTTTCACAACTGTCTTGAAAGATCTCACCTCATCTCATTCAGTTTGTTTTTTAAAATTTTTTTTGGGAGGGGGGCACATATATATTAACTTTTTAAGTTTACATTTCTTTATGAATCCTGTTGGGAAAGAAAAATCAGAACAAAAAGGAAAAACCATAAGAGAAAGAAAACAGAAAAATAACATAGCATGTGTTGATTTACATTCTATCTCCATAGTTCTCTTTCTGGATGCAGATGGCATTTTCTGTCCAAAGTTTATTGGGATTGCCTGAAATTACTGAACCACTGAGAAGAACCAAGTCTTCCATAGTTGATCATGGCACATTCTTGCTGTAACTTTTTACAGTGTATTTCTGGTTCTTCTTGTTTCTCTCAGCATCAATTTGTGTAAATCTTTCCAGGTCTTCCTAAAATCAGTTTGTTCATCATTTTTTATAGAACAATAATATTCCATTATACCATAACTTAATCAGCCATTCCCCAATTGATGAGCACCTACTCATTTTCCAATTCTTTGCCAACACAAAAAGAGGTGCTACAAACATTTTTGCACGTGTGGGTCCTTTTCCCTCTTTTATTATTTCCGTGGGATACAGACCCAGTAATGGCACTGCTGGGCCAAAGGGTATGCATAGTTCCTTTGGGCATAGTTCCAGATTGCTCTCCAGAATGACTGGATCATTTCACAACTTCACCAACAATGGACTAGTGTCCCAGTTTTCCCACATTCCCTCCAACATTTATCATTATCTTTTCCTGTCAACTTTTTTAAAAAAGCTTTTTATTTTCAACATTTACCCTTACAAAATCTCATGTTCCAAAATTTTTTCTCCCATCTCCCCATCTCCTCCCTTAGACAGCAAGCAATCCAATATATATTAAACATGTGCAATTCTTCTATACATATTTCCACAATTATCTTGTTTCATTAAAAAAAAAAAATCAGATCAAAAAGGGGAAAAAAATGAGAAAGAAAACTAAATGCAAGCAAACAACAATAAAAAAAAAAAAAAGTGAAAATACTATGTTGTGATCCACATTCAATGCCCCCTGTCCTCTTTCTGGATGCAGGTAGCTCTTCAACACAAGACCATTGGAACTAGCCTGAATCACTTCACTGTTGAGAAGAGCCACGTCCATCAGAACTGACCACTGTATAATCTTGTTGCTATATACAATGATCTCCTGGTTCTGCTCATTTCACTTAGTATCAGTTCATGAAAGTTTCTCCAGGCCTCTCAAATCATCCTGTTTGATCATTTCTTATAGAACAATAATTTTCCATAACATTGATATACCATAATTTATTCAGCCATCCCCCAACTGATGGGCATGCGCTCACTTTCCAGTATCTTGTCACTACAAAAAGGGCTGCTACAAACATTTTTGCACATGTGGTTTTTTTTCCCCTTTTTTATGATCTCTTTAGGATATAAGCTCAGTAGAGACACTGCTGGATCAAAGGGTATATGTGCAAATAAAATTATAGCCCTTTGGGCATAGTTCCATATCGCTCTCCAGAATGGTTGGGTCAGTTCCAACAATATACTAATGTCCCAGTTTTCCCACATCCTCTCCACCATCCATCATTATCTTTTCCTATCATCTTAGCCAATCTGAGAGTTATGAGGTAGTACCTCAAAGTTATTTTTAATTTGCATTTCTCTAATCAATGGTGATTCGGAGCATTTTTTCATATGACTATAGATAGCTTTAATTTCATCATCTGAATTTTCTGTTCATATCCTTTGACCATTTATCAATTGGAGAATGGCTTGTATTCTTATACATTTGATAGTTTTTTTATATATTTTTAGAAATGAGGCCTTTATCAGAAACCCTATAAAAAAATGTCCATTGTGTACTTCCCTTTTAATCTTGTGTTGTTTTAGTTTGTGCAAAACCTTTTTAATTTGATGTAATCAAAGTTCTCTATTTTGCATAAATTGCATAAATTCCTCCTTTCTCCAAAGATCTGATAGGTAAACAATCCCTAGTTCTCCTAATTTGCTTATGGTATCGTCCTTTAAACTCAAATCATATACTCATTTTGATCTTATTTTGGTATGGAGTGTGAGATGTAGGTAAATACTGAGTTTCGGATATAATATTTTCCAATTTTTCCAGAAATTTTTGTGAGATTGTCAGTTCTTATCCCAGAAGCTGGAATTTGGGGGTTTATCAAATTCTAGATTACTATAGTTATTGATTAGGTCACAATCTATTCCACTTATCTACCACTATTTCTTAGCCAGTACCACATGGTTTTGATGAATAGAGTTTTAGATCTGGTACTGCTAGTGATGAGATGCCCGAATTGAGGGTAAGAGATCCCCTCTGGCAGATGTCTCAGATTCCTTGCAAAAGGAAACATGTGGCAAAAGGAGATTTATTTGCACTAAGAAGACAGCTTTGTCAGTGGGCAAAGAATATGGTTAGGATGATTTTGCAGAAATTGGTTTACATTGAGAAGAAAATATCTTCATCAGTGGGCCAAGTCCAGAAAAGCAAATAGCTCCAGATTAAGAATTAGCAAAGTTAGGTTAAGAAGACAGTAAACTAAGAAGACAGCTTTCTTAGAAGGTAAACAGGAATTTGGCAAAGATTCATTGGGGTTCAGAATAGTTTTTTATTAGCCCTCTGAGGCTTGGGGCTTCAATTCAAAATTGAATGAGATTACTTAAACTGGGAGTTTGAGCCACTCAAAAAGATGTAGACTATTCCCCAGCAGAAATTTCCAATTGTAGAGATTACTTATCATGAATGGGTGTGGCCCCTCCCAGACTTTGAGAGAGTTTAAGACTCAGGAACATCATGGTCTTCCCAAAGGTTAAAGGGGACAACAATTTATATCATTAAGCCACCATCTTTTGTATTTTTTTTCATTAATCCCCTTGATATTTTTTCATAGAGTTTATAGTCTTCCCCCTCTCCCCCCAAGGCTGGGGTTAAGTGACTTGCCCCGGGTCACACAGCTAGGAAGTGTGAAGTGTCTGAGACCAGGTCACACAGCTAGGAAGTGTGAAGTGTCTGAGACCAGATTTGAACTCGGTCCTCCTGAATTCAAGGCTGGTGCTCTATACACTGCGCCACCTAGCTGCCCCCCCCCCATATTCTTGCCCTTTTGTTCTTCCTGATGGGTTTTGTTATTATTTTTTTCTAGTTCTATAAAATACTTTTTGGGCAGTTTGATTGGTATGGCACTGAACAAGTAGACCAATTTAGGTAGAAATGTCATTGTGTTGAGGAGAAAAAAACCTTAACAAAATTAGAGCCTTCCTGGTCAATGTGGTGGGTTTGGTGAAAGAATTCACACACTCTGTCTCCAACTTAAGGCACAAAGACTTATTATGCTGCTGGACAGCAGGCTGAAGTTCTGAAGGAGTTTAACAAAGAGGCAGAAACAAGTAGAAATGAACCTGCTGCTAGACAGTGGGATAATTACAGGGGAATCTAGAGAAAAAAGTTTAGCAAAAAGGCAGAAGCAAGGAGATAATTGTGAATGCCAATTGAAGTGAGCTAAAGTTCCAAAGGAATCTAGAAGAGAGTCAGAATCAGGAAGATGACTTTATGGGAAAGAGAAACAAAGATTGAATTATTGATATTGGCCAGCATTGTTTGTGGCACTCAAGGCCAGGTAGCCTCACAGCTTCTGGGGCAGCCAGCAATGTTTTTGCCACTCCCAAGGCCAAGTTCACAGGAATAACCTTAAGGTTTCTCAGACCTAGCCACTTTCTCACCCCTCTTGTTTTTTTTTTTTTAAGCCCTTAGTAGAAAATTGTTATTTTGGAGACATTTCTTTTTTTCTTTTAACATTTTTTTAAATTATTAAAGCTTTTCATTTTCAAAACATATGCAATAGATAATTTTCAATATTCACCCTTGCAAAACCTTGTGTTTCAATTTCTTTTCTCCCTTTCCCCCACCTCCTCCCCTAGGTGACAATTAATTCAATATATGTTAAACATCTGCAATTCTTCCATACATATTTCCAGAAATATCATGGTGCACAAAAAAAATCAGATCAAAAAGAAAAAAAACAAAAACAAAAACAAGAAAGAAAACAAAATGCAAGCAATGAATCACAAAAAGAGTGAAAATGCTGTTGTGCTCCACACTCAGTTCCCCCAGTCCTCTCTCTGGATGCAGATGGCTCTCTCTATCACAAGACGATTGGAACTGGCCTGAATCATCTCATTGATGAAAAGAGCTACGTCCATCAGAATTACATAATTTTGCTGTTGCCGTGTACAATGATCTCCTGGTTGTGTTCATTTCACTCAACATCAGCTCCTGTAAGTCTCTCCAAGCTTCTCTGAAATCATCTTGCTGATCATTTCTTATAGAACAATATAACATTCATATATCATAATTCATCCACTCCAACTGATGGGCATCCATTCAGTTTCCAGTTTCTTGCCACTACAAAAAGGGCTGCCACAAACATTTTGGCACCTCTTTATTCCCTCCTCAAGCAATCCAAACCCCAATTCAAAAAAATAGGGAGGAAAAAAATTATTTTGAGAAAGTGGAAGATAACACCCACATAAAAAAGCCATGATGAAGCAGATCTATTTAATTGTTTGACTAGTGAAAATAGGTTTCCCAAGGGATTGGAGGGGATTTCTTCCAAAGTGAATAGCTTGGCTTAATCCAAAAAGAAATTTCCCCTGGCTGGCCTCAGAGATTAGAAGTTGGCCTGAGGGTGTTTGAAACTACCCAGAAAAGGAAAGGGTATATACCCCTCCACTTTTTTTTTTTTTTTTTTTTTTTTTTTTTTAGCAAAGGCTTGTTCTTGAGAGCTGTATGAGGGAATGTAGGAGTCTGGGAGCTGGAGAATCAAAGATGCCATAGTTAGAGGCAAACGGGCAGCATCATGAACAGCTGAATCTGCAAGCCTGTTTCCCTTGGCCTGAAGTGAATCCCCCTTCTGGTATCCTTTACAAAACATAACAGAAACCTAAGTCCACGGACACGTTGCAGTAATTGCAGTATTTTCCCAAAATCCTCTTTCTTTCCATATAGTCCCATGAGTATACAAGATGTGAAAGGTATATTTGGAGTCAGTATAGATGTTTGCTGTCATTTCTTTCCCCGTTGCTAAAGCTCTGGGAGGGCAGAGTTTGGCCCTCTGAGCAGAGGTGTTAGGGGAACAGAATAACCTGCTTTATTTATTTGTTACATATATAATATATCATTATATATAATTATTAATTAATATAACATAATTATTAATATATTATAATATGTAATATAATTAATCTATTATAATTATATATATGTATATATATATATATATATAAAATTACATTTTTTATTTAAACCCCATTTAAATAGGGTAGGTCTAACACTAGGGCAGAATCAGTTTAGCTTTCTTTGAGGAGGGATCTGGGAGTGACAAAATCACCTGCTTCCTCTCCCCTGTGAGTGAACTGGAGGTGGGAGTTAATTCATGGCCCAAATACACAATGGACTGATTGACAAAGTGGGCCTTAGACATAGCAGCAACCAGAGAAGCCTCTCAGTGTGAGCTGCAGATAACGAGGCTGCAATTAAGCAACTCCAGGTTTCCTAAATCTTTAGCCAGAACCTGTCCAAATGTACCTGGGGGTCTGAGAAGAGGAAGTTGGGTCCCCAATTTCACCATTAAGTCAAGTCCCAACAAGGGGGCAGAAGAGGAGATGATAAGAAAAGAGTGTTTGAATAATAGGCTTCCAAACTGACAAGGCAGGGAGAAGGTCTCAAAACAGTTCTCTTCAAATCCCTTCACCTTAAGAGAGGAGAGCCGGTGGAGCTAGACAGGGCAGGACAGAGGCTTGTGGAATGAGGCTTCCACAACGTCAAAGAGAAATTCAATGGACTTACCTGCCCCATCCAAAGTTACCCTGGGTTCAGCCATCGTGATGGAGCAAGGGGGAGCCTGACCAAACTCCAGGCATTGTCGCTCCTGATCCTGAGTAGACCAGAAGATGAGCATTGGTAGTGGTGGCTCAATTCTACTGTGGACTGTCTTTCTCTCTGTGTGTGTCCCTTTATTTGCACTGGTTGCACTTAGAGCATGAGTCTGGGATTTTTTTTTTTTCTCTCTGAGAATAGTTTCAAGACCAATGGCCCCGGCATATCTGAAGCACAAACCCCTAACTTTCCCAATGTGGCAGCAGCAAGAATTTCAGCTTATTCTCTGATCCTCGCCCTGCCTTTGTTCTCCTCTGCCTCTGTTTTGTTAGAAATATACTCATGATGCTGAAAATCAGACCTCGAGGAAAATTTATTAAAGAATCTTAATATTAATTATATTATATAATTAATTATAATAATGATATAATTAATTATATTAATTAATTAATATTAATAATATTCCTCAATATTAAGGAATCTTAATTTTTTAAATTAAAGCTTTTTATTTTCAAAACACATGCATGGATAATTTTCCACACTAATTCTTGCAAAACCTTGTGTTCTAATTTTTCCCCTGTTGTGCCACAGTTCTCTTTTAATTGTCTGACTCGGTTTCCCTAAATTGTTCTGCCTCAACTTCCTTAATTGTTCTGACTCAGTTTCCCTAATTGTTCTGCCTCAGTTTCCCTAAATTGTTCTGCCTCAATCCCCTTAGTTGCAACACCCCCCTCTGGTTCATGAAGACTGATATAACTCAGGGCTAAATTTGTTCTAAGGTTATAAATTATCAATGTGTAAACTCAGAAAGCGGGAATCCAGACATTCTGTCTCTAACCAGACACTTTTTTATGTCTCAGTTAGTAAGAATTTATGATACTACCCCCAACCTTTCAGAACCGAGTTGATAGTTCCAGCCTGGAGATTCCTCCTCACCAGAGTTTGGACTCCACCCCCCTGCCCTTGTTTAGCTACTGTGTATAAATATGTCATTGAGAACTCATGCTGGATGCTGGATTCTTGGAGATGATAGTCTCATTCAGCCCTGGGACCAAACCATGGGTCCATTTGATCCCAGTAAATCCCTCCCTTTCAAATAAAATATTAAAAACTCTCTATTCTCTATCTTGCCTCAGTTTCTCTGGCATTACACTCTCATTCCCTCCCCTAGATGGCAAGTATATGTTAAACATGGTAAAAATATATGTTAAATCCAATACATGTATACATATTTATATAATTATCTTGCTGCACAAGAACAATCAAATCAAAAAGGAAAAAAATGAGAAAGGAAATAAAATTCAAGCAAACAACAACAAAAAGTGACAATGCTATGTTGTGATCCACACTCAGTTCCCACAGTCCTCTCTTTGGGAGTAGATGGTTCTCTTCATCACCTTCTTAAAGCTTCTGGGCAGAAGCAGGCTCTGCTCCTTTTCAGGAAGAGGGAGCCCCGAGCCCACAAGTAGGAGAAACTTTATGCTTGTTAGCTAGGCACAGTCCCTCCCCTCAGAGACTGGATTGGTCCGTTCCCTTCTGGGTTACAATCTTTCTGATATGTCACTATAAGTTTCCCCCTAAATATGTAAAACATGTTCCCCCTCCTTCACCATACATCCCAAGTTCAAAAATGGCAGAAAACTCCTACCAGGTGTGTTGTTTAATATTCAATTGGCCTATTAAGCAGATGCAATAATGATTTGGTCAAGTCAGACCACTGAGCCCAACTAGTTGGGCCTGAATCATTATTATCTTAATCTTGTGGTTTTCTCAAAATCATGTCTTTCTGATTGGCTGAATCCACCTGTGCCTTCCTAGCTCTCCAATTCCTTGTTTGCTCAAGGTTTCTATTGGTCTCTTAATTGTTCTGTGGAATCTTAACCTTCCTTAACCTCTCACTTTAGAAAACCTCTTGGTCAGTGATACCCACTGCACTCCACTACCTCAATGCTTACAACACTCTGTGGAAACCCATCTTTTCAGTATTTCCCACATTTGTACCCTGTTATTGAAAACTCCAAATGTCTGGGGAGTTTGAGTACCCAAGGCTAATTTCTGCAGCTTCCTCTGAACGTCTGGGGCAGACTGACTAATAAAATGCATTCTGGGACAGTGGTCCCCTCTGCAGAAGTGGGACTAATATATTTCTGTAGAACAAGGCACCCCTGAAAGAGGGGAGGATTTTCCTTAGCTCCTTGGGGAGCTTCCTTAAGTTTTTCATAATTCTTCATGCCTTCAATGATGCAAATCAGAAAATGATCCATTCTCTCTCCATCTCTGCTTCCTTTCTGATAATCCCACTCGGGGTCTGATCTGGGACAGCAATAGCCCCTGAGGTGGGTATCTATCAAAGAAGGAGGATTTAGCTATATCATCCCCCTAGGATCCCCAGATCCTAGATCTACTCTATGGTAAGCAAGAGGAGATAATGATGTTAGCATCTCCCCAGATAAGATCAAATTGGGGGGACATGTCCCTAAAGCTCTCGATATATCTAGTAGGGTCTCAAAGTAACAGCCAAGTTTTTCCTTAATCTGGGAAAGTTCTGACATTGGAAAAGGCACGTGCACCCTGAGTGTTCCACCTAGAGTCTGCTACTTCTCTCAATAGACAGAGTTTAGAAGGGGTGGCTGAATCAGGATCCCTAGAGAGAGAAAAAGGGACCCTGCTCCTTGTGTAGGAAGGACTGAGGAGCAAGAGGAGGGCCAAAAAGCTGGGAGGTTTCAGACTCTTGCTAAAAAGTGAGGATCCAGAGGAAGAGTTACAGGAATATTGCTGGACATGAGGTTCAGACCTTGATAGAAGGATGGTCCTGGAAGAGTTTCTTGGGCTTCCTGAGAAGGATTGTATAAAGGGGCAAATGGGGGATCCTTTGACCCTTAAGTAGAAAAGTGGGGGACACAGAGGAAAGGGGCCAATTTCTCTACAGAAAGTTTATAGATAGAGGGGAACTGTCCCATCTTTGCAACGATCTTTAGAATTCCTAAAGCTATAGCTTCCTTGCCTCCCTGGCGACCCAAGGAAGGTAAAAAATGGTGGCAAAGTTTCCTTTGTCAAGAAGGAACTTTGCTGAGAAACGACAAGAAATTCCAAGTCCCTGGCAAGAAAAATTTGCAGAGCAAGGAGCTTAGATACCCAGGTAAGCTTCCTAGGAGCTTGGGGAATCCCTCAGACTATACGATGGAGTAAAAAGGGCTTACCTTAACAAAGAGAGCATAAAATGTGGGGGAGCAAAAGGGGGTCCCAAAAATGTTGAGGAGAAAGACACCTTAACAAGATTAGGGCCCCCTAAGTCAGTGTCATAGATTAGGTGAAAGAATTCACACACTCAGTCTCCAAGTTAAGGGGCAAAAAGACTTATTATGCTGCTTGACAGCAGGTTGAGGTTCCAAAGGAGTTTAGCAAAGGGGCAGAAGCAAGAAGAAATGACCCTGCTGCCGGACAGAGGGCTAATTCTAGGGGAATCTAGCAGAGTCAGAGTCAGGGAGATAACTTTACAGAAAAGAGAGACAAAGATTAGGTTGATATGATAATAAAAAGGTGCAATTGAGGAATGGCAAGGGTAGGATAGTTCCCATCATTGAGTTCTTTTCTATAGCTTACTGACCAACAGAATCAATCCTGAATTATTGCTACTGGCCAGCATCGTTTGTGGCCTGGGAGCTTCTGGGGCAGCCTGCCTGGTTTGTGCTGCTCTCATTCCCTACTCTGTTGAGCTCAAGGCCATCCACCTTGATCTCCTCTTCCCTCCTCCACAATCTTGCCACCTCCTCTCTCCCTTAGCCATTCTCACAGGGTTAACCTCTAAGTACCTTAGTATCTCTTTGTCTCTTTCAGGAAGGTCCTTTGTTAGTGATTCCTTCTCTCTCCCAGCCCTCCTCTTCCTCTTTCTCTTTCCCCTGCACCTTTCTCTTTTTCCACTGACCTTCAACTTTTCTCTTTTTCCCTTTCTCCACTCCTCTTTCTCTCCAACATGCTGAAATTTCTACCAGCCTTAACAAGCTTCTAAACCCTTCCGTTGACCCTCTCTCCAAGAGGGATGAGAAACCCTAAGGATATTTCTGAGAACCCAGCCTTGGGAGCAGCACAAACCATGCCCCAGAAGGAAGGAGTTGGAGTGGAAATGTGGGCTAGAGAAAGCTGCCTTGGATGGTGTAATGGGAAATCAGACAGGAAAATAAAAGGGAAGGCCTGATGGAGATGGAAAGACATGATGTGACTGAGAGCAAGCCAGCAGGGGGCCTTGTGTGACTTCCTAGAGTAGCATAGCGGACCAGAATCCAGAACGTAGATGAGGGGGATTCTCAGGGGATAAACTGAGTGATCCTCTATAAGATTATGGTTTCAACCTATGCTTGTGACGGGAGATTTTGCACTGACAAATTGAGCTATAGCTAAAAAAGCTGCAGGTGTTCGGTTGTCTTGGAGGAACATTCCCCTCCTGTTTCCCACCAACCCTTAAATGAGCATTTAAGTACTTCTTTTAAGGGGACAATGGTTTTGGGAATTTAGAGAACAGAATTCTCTTATCCAAGAATATCTGCTTATGTAGCAATTCTCTTGGGAAAATTTAAGAGTTCTTATTTACTAATATTCTTATATTTCTGGGATAGACTTCTGAGTTTAGAATGTAAGCCTGGATTCTCCCAGACAATGGAAGAAAAGATGGGGAGGGGCCAGCCTCTAGGCAATATAATCTTGTGTTTTGCAGTTTGTATCTTGCACTTCTCTACTAACACCTTGTCTATTGGAAGTTGCCCTTTTTAAAAAATCATAATAAATCCCCCCCCCTTTTTTTTTTTTTTTTTTTACCTTGAAAGTCTCTGTTTTTGTGGTCATTACTGTCCCACATGGGGTGGGGAAGGACAAGAAGAAGAGTAAAGGAAATCCTAGGCTAAGATATGTAAATAAAGGTTTTATTTTTCTAAAGACAAAAAAAAAAAAAATCATTTTGCCAATGAGGAAACCAAGCCATGGTGAGACTGTGACTTGTCCAGCCAGCAAGTAGCAATAACAGGATTTGACTCTAGACCCTGGTTCCAAATTCAGCATTTTTATTTTCTAGGGATAGAAGATTGGGAGAGAAGAAGAGAAATAAAAAGGGGTGGAGGGGAGAAGGAACAGAGAAGAAAGGAGAGAGATGGAGAAAGGGGGGAGGGAACATACATACACATGTATATATGTGTGTGGTGTGTATATCTATATCTATATGTATGAGAAATGGGCCATTTATTTGGTTTTCATAGTTATGAAAATTAAATAGGAGAAATGAAACAAATTAGAAAAAGGAAACCCACCAGAACATCAAGGGATAATCGAGAGTGGAGGTTATCTTTCCCAGTAGAATATAAGCTCTTTGGAGGCAGGGACTGACTTGTAAGAAGGGTGGTAGTTTGAGATTTGAAAAGAATCTTTTGTTCTCTGTCCTTAGTCTGAGGGTGAAGGTGGAGACTCATGTCCAGTAACATCCAATTAATGGGGAATCGGGGAGGGACTTGTGCTTCAGGATAGGAAATAAAATGCTGCCTTGGGAGTCCCACAGGTGAGTGTGTGTGTCTACTTACCTAGGCACTCCTTGTTTTGAGGATATAAATAAATCTTTCCTGCATTCCTCAGTAGTCAGTGGAGTTTTGGGGAAGATATTTTGTTTCTTATATTACCTTCTCACAGAGGAGATTTTTTTTATGTTTTATGTTTTATACGTTATATAAAGGGGCAGCTGGAAATGAGGTGTGGGAAGAGAGGAGAATGGCCGAGAAGACTCGGGGTGCCCTGCTTCCTGACTCAGCAGCCAGAAGGCTCACAGTTGAGCAGTTGGAGGGCCATCATAGTACTTTCTGGCTGGAGAGGAGACCTTAGTGGAGAGTACAGTGTGTTGTGTGAGGCAGTCAACACTTAAGTGAAGGAGGCTGGGTCACCCAGCTAGTTAGGGCCAGAGCAGGATTTGAACCTAGGTTCTGCCACAAGAGACCTTGAAGAAGGCTCCTGACAGGCCAACTTGGCTCAATCTGCAGAAAATTTCTGTGAACTGCGCCATGTGGGAGCACAGAGAGCTCTTGAGAGAAGAGACCATCTTTGGCTTCTTTGTATTCCCAGTGCCTAGCACATAGTAGGTGATTAATAAATGTTTATTAACCTATTAATGGATTGATAGGTGATTAATAAATGTTTTATTAATCTCTCATTGGATTGAACTGAATCAGAGCTTGTCCACCCTGGCCACTCCTTCCCAGCAGGCCCTACTTTAGGCCTCTTGGCCAAAACAATCAAACATCAACAGTTCTAAGACATCTCACTTTATTTAAAAGAAGCTAATATACAGAATATAAAGGGTACAATTATTTACAACAATACAGTAAACAGGCTGGTTTTCAATGGGGTCAGTAGTCTGTTTGAATGAATAGAAAATAAAATAAAAACAAACAGGGACACTCTAGGACCCCATGGGGCAGGGGGAGTTGGAGGGAAACCCCAAGTCCCTCTCTGTAAATAAATATTCCTTTGGGGCAAAGGTTTTGAGCTACATTTAAACACCAGGGGTTCCAACACTAGGGACAGGCGCAGGGAGTTTCAATGCTATTTTTTTTTTCTCTCTCTCTGAGAGACCAGGAGGGGCAAGAATCTGCTGATCTGTCCAGACTGATTTCTTACAATAAGAAGAGATCAGACCTGCTCCTTCATCCAAATGCTGGATCCAAACTGCCCCTCTAACCTAGATGTCCCACTCCGGAAAACTTGCTTGGGTTCCATTCTGGGCATACTTAGAGCTGGCTTTAACAACTCAGCCCCTGCCCATTCCCTGCCATACACCTCCCCATACTGGTACCCCTCCAGATCTACTTTTCCCTGCTCTGCTCACAACTCTTCTTCCTCAGGCTAGAGAAAGACAGGGGTTGTTCCCAAACCTGCCTCCCACCCTAATCTGGACTAAGTGGACAACCTTTCCCCTACCTCCAGATAGACTTCTCCTTAAAATGGAGACAAGCCAATTTTGGGGTCCAACCCAGAGGCAGGATGGGAAGGGGAATCACTTCCTAGAGGATGCTGGAGAATAAGACTTGTATTCTGAAGAAGTAAAAAGGACAGGACCAATCCCTAAGGCTTTCTTGGGTTGGGGGCCCAATGACCTTTGGATCAGGACCCTTAGAGGGAGGAAGAAGGATCAGTGGGGATTCTGGACCCAAAGCTTATCATTCCAAAAAGAAATGATTTGGAAATGGGACATCTCTTTCAGGAGGAGCTCGTCCTTGACTTCCTTATCCCTGTGAGCATCCCTTTAGTCCCAGGCCTAGGAGATGTCTGGTCTCATTTAGCCCTGCTCACGGTCCAGAGAACAACGGACACCTGGACCGTCCTGAACAAAGTTACCAGGTAGCTGTCAGCAGGACAGGGATTCTTGGCTCCCGGTCCCTCACTTCCTTCACTGACCCACGGAGGGGAGAGAAGCAAGGGGAGACCGGAGAGACTGAGCAGAAACAAGTGGGCGAAACCACGCTCCCTTCAGAAGGCTCTGTACCGCTCAGAGCCATGAGTTAGCCCACAAACCTCTCCCTTAGTCAAAGTAGATGATGAGTGGGTCTCCTGTTTCATAAATAGAGCACATTAAGCAACAGTTACACACGCTCTTCTTTCTTTGCCTTCCTCCCAACACGCCCACCTGCAACCATCTCGGTTCACTACTTTCCTTCCATTCATTGAGCTATCCTTGTGTGTGTGAGCACACACACAGCCCCCCGCCTATATCTTGGAACACTTTGGATGAAAAATTGGCCAATAGAAAACACAAGGATCTTCCCCCAGAATTCTGCCTTCCCTCTGCTACCCCCCAACCCCCTCAGTGGCTATGTATGACTGTATCGAGCCTCTTTGCCATTAAGCAGAAACAACAACCCCCCCAATCCCTGCTTTCTCTCTGCCCCCACCCCTGCCACAAAACCCAAAACAAGGATGGAGGGAAAGAGGTGAGTAGGAACCCTTCTAAAATACCGGCATCAATATGACGCCGTGCCTAGAAATAGAAAAACTAGTAAGTATTTACAACTTTACAAAGGAAGGACTGGGTAGTTCCAATGCGGGCCTGGCCCTGGCCCTAACAGTGGTGAGTTGGGGGGAGCAGGAGGAGAGCTGGGACAATTCCTGGAAAGCCACGGACTCAGGGAAAGGGGACTTGCGACGATTCGGAGCTGGACTTAAATCAGGCTAAGGCCCAGAAACCAGATGTACTGGGAGTTCCCAGAAGGCCATACATTCACCCAGAGGGTCTCCCGCAGGCCGGCCCCCCGGACTGCCCTCCGACCAGAAGCCAGCCTGGGGGAGAGCTCTGCACAAAGATGGCCGGCTCCTCGTAACCCAATTATTCACCATCCCACAGGACCCACAGAAAGAAACCACCCGGACCTAGAAAAGCCGAAATAACACCATCAGACACCAGTCACCATGGCAACTACCACAGTTGCCCTCAAACATTTGTACTATCAGTCTTAACTCTAAAGATATGTCACCTTCCCGTCACCTGGAATATAATGCCCAGAAAAGGGGTTATGGTGCTTCTGGGACACAGCATGCCTTACAAAGGGATGACGGCCTCCCTGAAGGGAGTCGGCCGCTGGCACTCTGCCCCTTCTTCTTGCCCTATGGTTCTGGGAAACAGAAAAGGAAGCTCAGGGAGACAGAGGTGCCCGGGGGGGGGGTCAGCAAACCCCAGTCTTGGGGGATACAGAAAGAGGAAGAGCGGGGGATGCGCGGGCAGCGGCTGGACATCTCCCAGCCGGGGAGTGGAGGTTCTTCATAGCAGCCGAGGTTGAAGCCCACAGGGCTCTGCTACCCTTTGGTTAAAATTAAAATAGAATGGATGGTTCCATGTAGGATGTGTTTGAACCCTGCTGTCTAAAAACAGAGAGAGAGAGAGTGGGGACGAGCAGGAGGGCCCTGCGGGGCCCCAAGCCACTGCTCCCGGAAGGCTCACGACCAGGCCCTGCTTTGGCTAGCCGGAGCTGCTGGGGCATGAGCCGGGGCACCTCTGGGCCAACTGGGGAGTCCGGACGTCCCCCCAACAACAAAAATGATGACAAAGGCCACTGAGGTCTGAGAAATTAGAAATGGTCACAAACACTTTCTCCTTCCATATATATATATATAATCTATAATATGTATATTATATACAGAATGGCAACAAAAAATAACAGAAAGGGGGAAAAAAGTCCCCTTGGGGGAATGAGGTGGTTTCCATAGGGTTCCTGCTGGTCCCCTGCAGTAGGAAAATGGGGGCAAGATGAGCTCCTTGGAAGAAGAGCTCGTGAGTGGCCTCCTGGCTTGTTGGGATAAGGAGCGGAGTACCTGGCGGGCCCTTCACCATCCCTCACCTGAGCAAGGTGCTCCTTGGTCCTCCAGGGGGCGCTCAGGAGTCAAACAAAACTCCACTTGTATGCACCCCCTTTTAAAGTCCATTTGGGGGCTGGCAATGGGCTGAGAGGCTAATGCTCTCAGCGTGGCTCCCCCATCCTAGGCCCAAGGATCAGGGAGACGCCTCCTCGCTCGCTCCCGTCAGTCAGTCAGTACCATAGTGCGGAGGCTCTCTCTCACAAATGACGGCGGGCTAAACCATGCAAGAGATACCCCCCCCATGGCTCCCAGAACCAAGACCCACCATCCCCCCCGGTCTCCTCGCCGCGGCCACGGCCTGCCCAGGGACGGAAAGCGAGACGGCGCCCTTGTCTGTCCAGGTGTGAGAACCGGACCGGCGACAGGGGAGAGCGGGGAGACACCCCGGCCCTTCCCCCGCCTTCTCACAGAGAAAGCTGGCTCCTACTGAGCCCCACCCACCGCACTTTTTGGGGGGCTCGGCCTCCACGGGGTTTCAGCCATAGCTTAGTTCACCACCTCCCCGCTCCATTTTACCGGAGAGCAAACTGAGGCTGGGAGAAGGGAAGAGCTCGGTCAGGTCAGCATCCCTGGGAGCCAAGTCACAGCTGAGCCTTTGGGGCCGAAGTAGAGACCGCCTTCAGCCTCTCTCCGGGTCCAGAGAAAAACCCCAGATGGAGGCGGGGAGGGGGGAACATTTACATATCCCATATATAAATAAGGCGAGCTCTTTTTTTTTTTTTTTTTTTTTTTTTGCATAGTAGTTTGAACACAGTGTCAATTCTCCCCTTCCGCAGCTTCCCTCAAGACTAGTTTTTTTGTTATTTGGACTGAGAAAAAAATAAAGGGGTGGGGGCATTTTCCCCACTCTTCCTCCTTCCCCCAAACACTGGAAGCACAGACCCTTCCTTCCACGGAAAGTGTCTGAGCGACCCCCCCTTCTTTTTCAGGGGACCTGGGAGTCACGGCCCCCTTTCCCTCTCCTGGAGGGGTCAGGGGCCGAAGGGGCGGGGCGGGGCCGTAGGGGCGGGGCGGGCCCGGACAGGTAAGGAGTCCTGCCAATCAGAGCAGCAGTGGGCGGGTACCGAAAGCCACCGACGCCATCCGGGGGCCTGGCCCCCTCTGGGAACTGAATATAAAAACCAGCTCGGAAGAGTTCTTTAAGCGGCTCAGCTTAAGGGGAAAGGCACAATTAACACCGTATCTCCGGACAGAGTTCGCATTTGTAGTGTAGAATAGAAATTGACAGCACCAATCCTCGGGTGGGGCGGAGGGCGAGTGGATGGAGGACGAGGAGGGTGGCGGGCAGTGGCGTGGGCGGCGGAGGGAAGCAGCAGTCCGCAGAAGCCCCGGGCGGGGCGTGGGGGGAGGGAGAGTGGCGGAAGTCCTCCAGGGCGTGGTCAGTGCGGCTCCCTCGTCCCCGGCCCTCCCGGGGTGGGGGGGAGGTCCCGCTCTCCCCCCAGCTCTCCAGGCACCCTCCCCAAGGTTCATCAGCTGACCATGGGCTCCACGTCAGCGTCCCTCTCAAACTCGTCCTGGATTTCATCTGTGCTTCCCGAGTCGCTGCTGGCCATAGAGCTGGGGGACGGCGAGTTCCTGGGATAGAAGGGAGGGGGAAGTTAGGCCGGGGGCATTCAGAGCTGGAAGGGCCCTCAGAGGCCCGGCGGGGGCGGTCTCACTGTCAGGCTCCCGACTCCCAGCGCGGACTCTCATTGCTCAGGCAAGACTGGGGCTTGAGTGATACACATTTTAGCTAGGGAGCATCAGCTCCAGAGTCGGGAGGAGTGGAGTGTGTGGCCCTGGGCAAGTCACTCCACCCTGTTTGCCTCAATTTGCCCATCTGTAAAATGAGCTAGAGAAGGAAATGGCAAATTACCCGAGTACCTTTGCCAAGAAAACCCTTGGAGACTCACAACAACAAAACAGCAGTCAAGGAGCCCCAGCTGTACCTGAAAGGAATCCCCCAGACCTGCCTTCCAGTCTGTCTGAAGACTTCCCATGGCAGGGGGACTCCCCACCTCTCAACAGTCCATTCCATTTTAGGAAGGATCTTTGTGGTTGGAGGTTGCTTAAAATGCCACTTTCAGCCCCTGCCCAGGGTCCAGCCCCCTGGGCTATCTCACTGTCCTCCATCCTGGATGTCCCACATGCGGGACACAGAGGCCAGCTCCACTGACCTGTGCGAGCATCCGTCCCCCTCCTCCTACAAATGGTCCTCCCCTCACGAAGGCCCCTGGCCTAAGCCTCCTTTCTGCTAGCTCTGGTTGTAGCCAGGAGCTGTGGGCAGCCGAGGAAGGGGAGGACCTCCTGAAGCCCTGAAAACGCTGCCCATGGGGGGTGGGGAGGCTGGTGGCAGTGGCTGCAGTCCCACCTGTCGGCAGAGCCTTTGATGAGGCGGCGGCAGGTCTCCATCTGGACATCCAGGCCCCTCTTCATGCTACACATCTCCATGTATTCATGCAAGTGACGGTTCATGTCGCTCTTGGCTGTGGCTAGTTCCAACTAGAAAGGAAAAAAAGCAACATGTTCATGCAATGACCTGAGAAGCTGACGGTCAGTTTATTAGGCTGATGGGTAAAAGGAGAGAGTTCACCTGCCTCTGATACCAGTTCTGGTCAGTTATTGTTAATTATTGTCTATCAGAAGCCGCCCCTGACTAGCCTGGCCCACCTCCCTCACTACTGCACCTCCTCTCAGCATCTCAGCATCAGTTTACCCTCAGGTACGCACTGCCGCACTGCCTTGGGCATCCCCACTTCTCCAGCCGGGTTATCAGGCCGGACAGAACCCCAGCCACCTCCTGCTTCTGCATCACCTCCTAAACTGCCAGCCACAGACCCCAAGTGGACAAGGTCACTCCCCAACAGCCGCCTGAGGGATTCAGGACAAAGCAGTTCTTCCCAGCACTCCTCACCTCAATCTGCCCTATCGTCTCCTGGTACTCCTTGTCTCTCGTCTTGAAGAAGGACTCGGTTTCGTGAATCAAGTTGCCCAAATTTTCCTCTTGCTAAGAAGATAAAATCAAGAATGAGGTTTAGCTAATTGGGGAGGGGGGGAGAATAGAAGGGTTCTGTGGGGTTCCAGAGTCATGATCCATGAGATTGAGACAGACCATGAGAATTAGGGGGAGTCTTAGAACAAAGGGTGTGAGAACCAGGAGGGCCCTTAGAGCCTGGGATGTCAGAGATGGGAAGCATCATAGAGATCCTGCCATGTGCTTCCCCTGAACATCCGCCCTTGCTAGGTCAGCCTTTATACAGAAGGGGTGACTGGGAGTAGGGAATGGCCAAGGCCGTGACCTTGCTCACCTCTCCCTGCAGGTCAATGGACGGGTTGCAGTTGGTAAAGTCCTCCCAGAGCAGCAGGGTATCCTCGTTCTCCTCCCACGTGAGACTGTCACAATCGTCATCAAAGTCAAAGGTCTCTCTCCTATAGGGGGCAGGGGAACAACAAAAGAGGAGGTCAGCAAGGAGAGACCCTGGCTCCCTGGGAGAGGGACAAGGACAATGGGCTTCGAGGGCCAGACACTAGTGACCCTTTTCCCAGTCTTAATCCTTCAAGGGGCAGCGTGGTGGAGAGGGCATTGGGCCTGGAATCCGGAAGATGGAAGTTCCAGTTTTGGATATTTATGAATGTCATTTAACCTTGAATTGCTTCAGTTACCTTAACTGTAAAATGGGGATAATAATATCTAGTTTACAGGTTGTTGTGAAGATTAAATGAAATAATATCTATAAGTATTTAGTTCAGTGCCTGGTACTTTGCAGGAGCATAATAAATGCTTGTTTCCTTCCCTTCATTGAATTACAGAATTTTATTTTATTGCTGGCAGAAACTTTGGAACACAGCATGATAAAATACCAGTTGAAGAGCCCTTAAAACTCAGGAGGTCAGAGCTGGGAAGGCCCTTAGCAATGATCTATTCCAGTCCCCAAATTTGACAAAGAAAAAAAGGTCCCTGACTTTGCTAACACTGTCCTTCAGAGAATCCGTGGTAGAGCCAGTGTTTGATCTCAGTGCCCCGATGCCTTTTCTACTTCACTCCCAAAGTTCCTTTGACTATCATTAAATATCACATTGCCCTGGGACTCAAGGACAGCACAGGGCTAATTTTCCCAGTTTATTGAGAAGCAGGTCTCTAATGCTGGGAAAATGGTTTCTTTCAGGGTCAACTTTTCCAGGAAATAAACAGGAGGGGGGACAGACTTCAGGACTGGTCAAAACCTGGAGGCAATTCCCCACTGTGCCTCCAGATGTCTCTGTAAATACAGGCACTGGGGCCTGGTTCTAAGTGAGGGAGTGGGCAGGAGGGAGCCCAGTTGGTCTCTGCCCTGGAGACTACCTCCCTGTTCCCCTTCCCCCTTCACTTCCTTTGGAGTGTCTGCTCCCAGTGAAACCAGAGCTGGAAGGGGAGGTCAGGGCCCCTGGGCAGGACTCCGGGTGTTTGGCGGGAAGGGGGTGACCTTCTCTGGGAATCTCTCCCCCCACATATAGTCAACCTAAGCCCGGCCTTTTCCCACATCAACAGTATCTGTGCTTGGGAACCAAACTAATTGATTTTAATCAGAAGAAAACCAGAGTGCTGATGGGTAGAGAAAGCTCAATGCCCCAGTGGAGTTTGCCCTGAGGATGCAGCTGATAAATGGCAATGGAGCTGGAACTGGTTGGTGGGGAGGGGTCCTGAAGAGGGTGTGGTCTGGCTGGCTGACTGGCTTTCCCCCCTGGGAAGGGTGTCCTTCCTTTTTTAAGGAGCTCTTTCTGTTTTTAAAAGTTTTATCCCCATCTTGTACTTTTATTTCCCGATCACATATGTCCTGCTCCCTACCAAATGAGCCGTCCCCCAAAATAAAGAGAAATGGCAAAAAACTAGTGATATTGTGCCTGCAACGCACCCACCCTGGCAGGGCTTATTTCACTCTTTTATCCTTTGGCACACAGTAGGTGCTTAACAAATACCTGTCAATCAAGCCCCTTCTTTCATTGTAGGTGTGTCAGATGCAGGCCATGTGCAGGATGGCTTATCTGAATTTAATTTGGGGGGCTGAGGGAGGGCTTGATGCCAGCTTGAAGTGGGGAGGAAAATAATTTTAGTTCATTGAAAAATTTAAGCATCCTTTTTTTTTTTTTTTTTTTAAATGAAAATAAAATTGTGCAAGGGGCTTCTTTAGAGTTGAGAACAAGTGGAAGCAGAAAAAGGGTGACTTTGGGAGCAAGGACACTCACTTCTGGTCTTGGCTTTGTCATTAATGGCTGTGTGACCTTAAAGAAGTCACTTTCTCTTGATGAGAAGGCCTCTAAGAAACCTTCTATCTTGGACCTACTGTGCGCCAGGTTGCCAGTCCCTTCCCCAGAGTGGGAAGAGTTGGGGAGAGCCTTGAAAATCAGGCACAATATTCACAAGAAGTGTCCTGCTAGGAACCCATATTCCTGAAATTCTGTTCTTATTTGAAATACAGAACAGAATACTGGAAAAGCAAGCTATAATGGACAGGCCTTAGAAGCAGTTTCAAATCCTGGGTTCAAATCCTTCTTGTATGATGACCTCTGAGGGAAGGGAAGGGAACAAGAATTCATTAAGCACCTACTATGTGCCAGGCACTGTGCTAAGCACTTTATAAATATTACCTCCTTTGATCCTCACAATAACTTTGGGAGGTAGGGGCTGTTATTGTGTCCATTTTACAGAAGGAGGAAACTGAGGTTCAGGGTCAACTAGCTCGTGGGTGTCTCAGACTGGATTTGAATTCTGGCTTTCCTGACTCCAAGCCCAACCTTCTCTCCATAATACCACTTAGCAGCCCTTTGTGGGGCCTCAGTCTCATCTGTGTAATGGGCACAGTAGGAGGTTCAGATAAAGTGATGGAAGGCCTGGTGTTCTGCAGACTTTGGGGGACATTATTCTCATTTGCTTAGTTCAGAGATGTCAATAAGAAGCCACGGTCTTTAGAGGGCACTGATCCAGCTGCTGGAGTCAAGGGAGGAGCAGAACAGGCTGATGGGCCAGGGGAGACCAGGATCCTGCTCTGTTCTAGCACCAGAGGGACCTCAGGCCACCCAGAGCCCCCTTAGGAGCCTTTCGCAGTCCCCTCCCTTCAGCAAGAGCAGGAGTCACAGCCTGCAGACCAGAAAGGGGCGGGGGAGGCCACACACAGCCCCCTGGTTTCCTCCCAGAAGGCCAGAGGAGTGAGCAGCTCCAGCCTGGCCTGGAAAAGAAATCGGGGGCAGGATGGACAAAGGAGAGGGTGGGTCAGGATTCAGAGTGTGGCCCTGAGGGGGCTGGAAATGTAGTGGGCAGGAGAAGCTTGCCTTGGGTTCTACCTCTGACTACGCCATTTAATCTCCACCTTGCCCCCAACTCTGGTCAGCCATCGGGGAAGGGGCAGAGGGAGAGAGCCAGAGGCCTGCAGGTCAATTCCCTAGGCACTTTAGCACCGGCCCTCCCCCACCAAAGGAAGCTGCTGTAGACAAGGGGGGATTCTCCATGGGTCCAGAACACCCATAAATACCCCCGTTGTCTCCACCTCTGCCCTCAGAAGCCCCAGTCTGCTGCTGAACAATCCAGCCCTTTTCTGGGACTCTATAAATCATCAGAAATGTCTTCCCAGGACAATCCTGGAGCAGGAAAATACTACTGTCCCCTGAGGCCGAGCACTTCCTCTCTCCCCTCCTTTCAGGCTCCGCTTCCTCTCCCCAAGATTCCAGGGAAGGGAAGGAGACCCTGAGAGTAGTCACCATCACAATGATTATGAATAATCGCCACATCCCAGTGAAAGGAAACATGAGAGCATGGGACAGACAGCTGGGAGTGGCTAGGAGAGGCTCACCACTCCGAGAAACAGGGAGCCCAGAGCCCAGGATGATACGGACAGGCAAAGTGCTGTCGTAAGGGCGGAATCTCTGTCTGTCTGTTCGTCTCTTTCTCTCCCCATCTCCCTCCAAGCCCACAGGAGGCCTTTCTGGAACACCCACTTGTTTAGGAATCTCCCTGTCCCTTCTCCCATTGTGTTCTTCATATTTTATATCTCTCAGGATCCTAGGTCTACCCTTAGATGAGATCTCAGAGACCGCATAGTCCAGAGATTCTTTACCTGGAGGATCATAAACTTAAAAAAAGAAGAAAACCTATTTCAGTGTCAGAGCTGTCTTTGTATACCCTTGAATTTAATTTTATTAATTTGAAAATGTTTTTCTGAGAAAGGGCGACGGGCTTCCCCAGATCCAGTGGGAGGGGGCCAACACATAAAAATGTCAGTTCTGCCACAATTGAATCCAAATCTCTCATTTTATAAGGGGGGAAACCGAGGCCAGGGAGGTTAGTAACTGGCAGTAGCCTCTTTACCTGAAAACAATGCACCCTGCTTCCCTCTCTAAAAAGTAAACACAACCTGGAGTTCATGTTTCCTGTTGCTCTTTAGGTCTCTCAAAAGGCTTCCTTCACAACAGCTGAAACATCATTGTCCCCATTTTACAGATGAGGAAGCCTAACAATCTGCTTGAGGTTAGGCAATAGGAAGAATGGAGCTGGGATTTCAGTGGGTCACACGTTTCCAAGCTGGGAAACTGAGTCCCGTGAACCCCACCTCCTTCCGCAGATACTCACAGCTGGTTGAACATTCGCTTCATTTCGTCCGTGATGTTCATGGAGCTGACCTCATCGTCCGACAGCCGGGTGACCTCCCCGTCCTGCTCAGAAACGTCGTCCTCGGAGGTTACCTTACGGTCCTTTTTCTTGGATGCTACCTGAACCAGGGGAGGAAGCGAGAAGGAAGGGATGACTGGAAGGCAGGGGGGAGAGAAGGTGCGGGAGGACCGGGAAAGATGGGAGAGGGGGCTGCTCCCCCACGGGGCAATGGATGTAAGCGGTTGAGGCCAGCCATGGCCAGGGCCAAGCGTAAGAGCTCACTACAAAGCGGGCGGACATTAGCAGAGCGTGAGGGGAGGGAAGGCCAGCACGGCAGAAACCCCCCACCCCATCCTCTCTGGGAGGCCCACTGTCTACAAGAGAGCCCGCTGAGGCTGCCTTCCCCAAGGGGAACGGCAGGAGACAAACCAGGCCGGGCGAGATCCAGAACCCACAGAAAAAAGCCCCTCCATGTTTCCTGGGGCCCTCTGACAGACATGCAGACAGGAGGATGGGGGATACACGCAGTGCTCACACACAAGCATGGAGACACAAACAGAGGAGCTGGCCTTTGCCCCTTCAAATTGCCTCCACGGGCTCCTGGAGCAGTGACGAGGGGAGTAAACTTCCCCCGCCTTGCCTCCCTCCAAATTCAGTCACACACTTAAAAGCAACAGCGCATCCTTGCCCCCTGAAATCAAGCAAGAGCCAAACCAAAATTCCCATGTCGAGAAGAGCAGCTTCCCCCAAGCTGCAGCAAGCTATGAGAAGGCCACAAGCTGTCCAGCGGTCTGAGGTTGCCCAAAAGGCCATCAGCCCCTCTCTCCCTCTCTCCTATACACCTACACCCCCTCCACACACACACACACGTATTAGTGTCTGAGTTAGGTCACTTGGGCCTGGAGCTACGCTTGCTCGGGGAGGAGACAGATCAATTCAAGCCAAAGGATTGGTTCTTCCCACTGGCTCACCCTTGCTTGGCCCTGGCTCCTGGGTAAAAGTCCCAAAATGGCCGGAAGAGGATCCGGCACAGGAAACCAACCAGCTCTGGCAGTTCCATTATCGGGCAGCCAATAACACTAAGAGCAACTAGGCCGATACGGGCTCAGAAGGCAAGAATCATGGACTGGAAGTCAGAAGCCCCAGCCCTGGTCCCAGCCCTTCCATTATCTGGATGGTCTGAAGCAGGGAACACAGAGCAAAGGGAGCCTGGTTTAGAGTCCAGGGATCTGAGTTCAAATGCTCACTGCCTTTGCGGACTGGCCACAGCATCGGGCTCACTTTCCTCTTCATTTGGATGAAAGGGAACTGGTCTGGTTGTTCTCTAAGGCTCCTTTCTGCTCTCAATCTATGGTCCTAAGTTGCTTTTCCATTCAAGGCCTCAGTTCCCTCCTCTGTCAAAGCACCACCACGTTCTGTTCTAGCTTCTTGAAAGCTATGATTCTAACATCCTACAGTGTTTCTGTTCTAGCTTCAGTCTATGATTCTAAAATCCCACAGCCTCTCTCCTCACTGCCTCAGTCACCTTGTCTGTAAAATGACGGGGTAGACTTCACAAAACAGCAGAATCTGTAACTGAGTGTGGACCACAGGAGACGAGGACAAAGCAGCGGAGATGTGAGGCCGTTGGAACGCTACCTCTCAGGGAAATGGGGAGAAAAGGACAGGGTTCAAGAGGGGATGCTCGTTCTTAGACAGACTGGCCCCGACATCCTGGGGTCTCTTCTAGCCCCAAGAGCACAGATCGGCCATCAAGGAACTGGGTCCATTCTGTTTCATCTCTAGTGAAAGCATTCCCTTCTCTGAGACTCGGTTTGTCATTTGTCAGAATGAGGGGGGTCCGAGGGGCTCCTTCCAGTGAGAGCTCTGGATACCTAAGTCACTTTCTGGAGATGGGGTGGGGCCGGGGCTGGGCGGTGTTGTGGTGAGGGGTGGGGGTGGGAGGCCCTGTTCACCTGAAAGATCTTGGACACGTCTTCCGAGTTCCGCTGCTGTGCGACATCGCACAGCTTGGCCGTGATATCGATTCGCCGGCAGATATCCATGTCCACCTTCATGGCCTTCTCTTGGATCTTTGTGTCCAGGTCTGTCATGGGCTGCAGGGAGGACAGCACGGGGGTTACATGAGTTGGGGCTGAGAGAGAGGGTAAGAGGCTGGCAGGGGGGAGCTCTGGTAGGGGCTTATCCCCACCTCACAGAACTCCTTTCCCAGCCTTGTGGGAAGGTGAATGGTGGGTGAGGGAGGTCCTGGAGCCTGTGGGAGAACCTCATCTCTTCCAAGCCTTCACAAGAGTCCCTGGAAACTCTGTCCTGTGATGTGGCCTCAAGGGGCTGTGCCTGCTGGACCTAAGGCCTCCCACCCTGCTCCAAGGCAATCCTCAAGGACTTCACATTTCTCAGCCAGGGGACTATGGTCCTGGCTAAAGACTGGGAGCCATCTTCTCTCTCAGTAGCTATCCAGAGAACGTGAGTCGTGTTAATTAGAAAAAAAAAAAATAATAAGAACAAGAACGAGTCCAAACCTATTCAAAGACCGCCGCTCTCCCCCCACCCCCACCAAGGCAGCCTCCATCTCACTCAGAGCCCCAAGAGACTGAGAACTCATTGCCCATGCACAGACCCAAGGCACTGCCCCCACCCAGAAACCCCTCGGTGGCCCAGGCAGCCCAAGAGAGATAGAGAGGGCCTGCCCCAGGAGACCAAGACAGGCTTTGAGTCTCCATCCCTGCCATGAGGGCCTGCCCCAGAACACCAGGACGGGCTTTGAGCCTCCATCCCTGCCATGAGGGCCTGCCCCAGAACACCAGGACGGGCTTTGAGCCTCCATCCCTGCCATGAGGGCCTGCCCCAGAACACCAGGATGGGCTTTGAGCCTCCATCCCTGCCATGAGGGCCTGCCCCAGAACACCAGGATGGGCTTTGAGCCTCCATCCCTGCCATGAGGGCCTGCCCCAGAACACCAGGACGGGCTTTGAGCCTCCATCCCTGCCATGAAGGTCTTCCTCAGAACACCAGGGTGGGCCATAAGCCTCCATCCCTGCCATGAAGGTCTGCCTCAGAACACCAGGGTGGGCCATAAGCCTCCATCCCTGCCATGAAGGTCTGCCTCAGAACACCAGGGTGGGCCATAAGCCTCCATCCCTGCCATGAAGGTCTGCCTCAGAACACCAGGGTGGGCCATAAGCCTCCATCCCTGCCATGAGGGCCTGCCCCATACTTTCACTCTGCACTCAGAGACCTGGAGCTAACTTCTGGTTGGTCTGAGCATTCATTGCATGAAGCTTTGGTAGGACCAGCTCTCCTCAACAGGACTGTCCCAGAGTTCCCCAGAGAAAGTAAATCTGGGGACCTAGTAGGAGGGGGATTACCAGGCTTCCTTGCTTAAGAACAGGAAGGGAGAGGGGAACAAAAGGGGAGAGGGCTTCCTTTTACACAGAAGGTTCTCTGAAGAGGGAAGCACAAAGCTTGGGAAAAACCATTTCCTTTCCTGATGTTTGGGCTCAGGACATGGCTTTTTCTACCTTCTCCACAGCAGAAAACCCAAAACCTCTGCTCAGAATATCCCCCCACATCTGGATCACCCATTTTCTCCTTTTGCTTTTCTACCCATCCTTTAAAATCCAATTCAAATGTCACCTCCTCCAAGGAGCCTTCCTGGTCAATAAAGATCTTCTCTCTCAGATCTCCCATGATATTTTATTATGCATCTAAGGCTTTGACAGGCTTTCTCCATTTGTGATTTATTCCCCTTCTAGATGGTAAGCTCCATGAGGAAGGGAATGGATCTGTCTCGTAGTTCAGAGAATAGGATAGCCTTTTTTTAGAGTAAAGTTTATGGCCTGTCTGGAGCCAGATTATAGACCAGGGTGGTCAGAGGTGAGGAGACAGAAAAAAGTCTCCCCAGCCTGCAAAAGAAAGATGCTTCTTGAAATTACTCCCCATAGCCAGAACGGCTCCTTGTCCCCAGACAAACCCCACAGACTTTCAGGGGACTCAAGTCAGAATTCCAGTCAAGTTGAAAAAAGAAGTAAAAAGTCCAAGGCTCAGCCAGAACTGGGGGAGAAGGAAGGATGGGTCACGGGCCAGCTCTTCTTTTCCCCTTCCATGAGGGGGGACAGCGGCCTAGATCACAGCAATTCCACCAAACAGGCCCCTGGGCCCAAAGCCACCTGTGTCCCCCCAACTGGCGGGCTTCTCTACTGAAAACACCCTAAACAGTCACTCCATCAGAAGGAGCTCTCAAGGCCATGAGTTAAAAGCAGCAGATGAATGCATCTCTACACAGACCAAATAGGAAGGGAGGGGAGAAGAAGGGAGAGGGGTGGGCTCAGGGGACTAGAGGAGGAGGGCAGGGCAAATGAATGGTCTCTGATGCATCTGTCATCAAGTCAAACGCAGCCAGGATACTAACTATGAAGCAGTGCCCACGACCGGACCGGATGGATGGACAGTCTGATCCTGGCGGTGAATGAAGCCGTCTGCATGATGGGGTGGGGGAGGGGGGAGGGTCATGCCACCCAGGATGGAGGGGCAGGGGCGAGGCGAGGGGAGGGAACAGCACTTACATCACTCATCAGCCCCTTAAACACCACCAGCTCAGCCTTCAGCCGCTCGATCTTCTCATTCATCTCCTCCTGGATGGCTTCTGCCTCCTGGGCCGCCTGGAATCCGGGTGGGGTGAGGGAGGGGAGGGGAAGGGGAAGGAGATGGCAACTATTAAGGAGGTTCTGACCAATGAAGGGGAGCAGAACCAGCTGGAAGGAACAGAGAGCCCCCCCATCCCAGCAGGGGAACTTCCCCAGAGCATGCACCCAGCTACATGGCAGGCCAGCTCCCCCTCTTCTGGGGGCTCTATCAGGGGCAACTGCCATGATGACATGAATAAACTCTACAATCCTGCCACCGGGGTAAGGTTTAACAAGCCCCCTTCCCTTAGAACCACCTGACAAGGGAAGAAATGCCTATTCTTGTTTGCTGTGTCCCCACGTTTAGATGGGGGAGCCCTTGACCCTAGTAGGGCCTGGCCTTCTGTTTGTTAGTTACATCCCCGGGCTTTAGCAGAGGCTTAAAAAATGTTGATTGGAGGTTGGATTATTGGATTGGGACGGATTATTCTCTTTTTATAAGTGAGGAAAGAAGGCTCCTAGAGGGGTCATTCAACTAGTCAGGGCCCAGTCTTGAAATCAAGTTTTTTGATTATAAAACCAGTGGTTCATGGTATCCACATTATCTTTCAAATGGGACTCAGTGGAATCAGAGAATTAAGGGGAGGGAGTGAGAGGCAACTCTCTCCTCCTGGTTTAGAGTTTTGTGCGCTCATTCTCTGTCTGTCTGTCTGTCTGTCTCTCTCTCTCTCTCTGTCTGTCTCTCTTTCTCTTTCTCTCCCTCCCTCCCTCCTTCCCTCCTTCTGTCTTTTTCTCTCCATCTTTCTATTTCCTTTTTCTTTTTTTCTTTCTTTACTTTCTTTCTCTTTCCCCCCTCCCCTTTCTTCTCTCTCCTCTCCATTCCCTCTCCCCTTTCTCTTCTCTCTCTCCATCTGTCTCTGTCTCTCTCTCTCTGTCTCTCTCTCTCCATCTGTCTCTCTCTCTCTCTGTCTGTCTGTCTGTCTGTCTCTCTGTCTGTCTGTCTGTCAGGTTCATTTTTCATATAGAGAAACCAAGGCCTAGAAAGATATGGTCACATGAATGGTAAGACTAGTGTTTAACTTTTTATAAGAGGCTTTTAGCCTGGAAGTCTACTGATTAAACCTCACAGGTGAGGCCCTGAGCTCTGGAAAAAGGGCCAGGGATTTGAGAAGGGCAGGTAGAACTTTCCTTAAACACAAAAATGACCCCAGCCTTGGGGCATGGTTTGGTACTTGGAAGAAGTGATCCTCCAAGAATTTCAAACTTAAACACTGATTGACAGATAGTCTGAGCTAGAAGGATACAATCTAAGGGATCTGGGTTCTAATTTACAGATGGGGAGACTGAGCCCCAGAGAGTATCACAACAGCAAGGTTATAAAATCATGGTTATAAAATCTTGATGCTCGTAGGGAGGGCATTCTCATCAGCATGTGCATTATGGGTGAGCCAGGTGAAAACCTTTCCAGTTCTCCAAGAACAAAATAAACCAGGAATCAAAATACAGCAAAAGAATCCCAGCTTCCTAATCTGGTTACAGCCAGCTCTCTGCTCCTGTCCCCAAAATGCAGGAGGGGTCTTTGTCCCCCTTCCCCACAGGGTGCCACACCTGTCATTTGGGGTTGTTTCATGAGGCTCTTACCTCTTGGAGCGTCTCTACCATGGTCTCCAGGTGCATGCGCTTGGCCAGCTCCTCCTCCCATCTGAAAGAGACAGAGACCATTAGGTTATTTATTATTATTATTGCTGTTATTGAGACAGAGAACACCACCAGTTTATTATTGTTCTTGTAGTTATGGGGGGGTCCCAAGCTCTAAAGGCAGAGGTGAATCCCTATGCAGATACAAAAGGCCGACCCTCATGGCCCTCTGAGTCGTGCAGTGGGGCACTGGCAAGAATGGCAAGTGGATTAGAGTCCTATCTCTGTCCCTTATTCATGTCTGACACTAGCAGGTCTTGCTGCCTCTCTGGGCTTCTAGCTCTAGTGGAGAGGAGCATCCCTGCTACCCACCTCCCAGGGAGGAAAAGGACTTTGCATATATTTCACACACACACACACACACACACACACACACACACACACACACACACACACACACACACACCCATCAGAATGGCAGCTCCTGAGGGCAGGGCCCCTTCATGCCCGGCACTCAGCACTGGACCTGGCTGGAACTCCATTTGTTGTTTGACTGAATTGTGGCGATTATACCAACAGATCACAAGAATGGTTTGGGAGTCAGGTCTGAGGCACGCGTTCCAGGAGATACCGCCACAGCAGAGTCCAGCGGAAAGAGGTCTGACTTTGGAGTTGGAAGCCTCGGATTCAGATCCTAACTACGTGACCTCGTCCCTGTGGGGCTCAATCCCCAAAATGAAGGGGTTAAGCTGGATGATTTTTAGGCCCCTTTGAGTTCCCATCCCAGGATCTCTCAGCTTTGTGAGAAGTCCTGGCTCCCCAGCATAAAGATCTAATAAATGCTTGTTGACTGACTGACTGATGGACATCTGGCTGCTTTAATTTAATCGTCATAACTCACAGTTCCACGAGTACTTGGCAGAGAGAAGACCATGAGGGACGCAGCATGAGTATTGTTGCTGCCATCCTTACAGATGCACAAACCAAAGCCCAGAGCTTAAGGGCCTTGTTCAAATTCACGAAGTTTTAAAATGTCGAAGTTGACACTAGAACCCCGGTCTTCTGACTCTCAAACCAGAGCTCTCATTCACTGCAGCACAACCAATCAAGGAGTCAAAGTCATCCATTTAATAAGCATGTATTAAATGCCTTTAGTGTACCAGACACTGGGCTAGGGGCTTGGGGATCCAAATACAGAAGTCAGGCCCTTGGCCTCAAGGATATTACCAGTTCTTCTCTCATCTCCCTCCCCTTTGGTATTTGAGTCACAGCAACAAGCATTTATTAATCACCTACTAAGTACCACACACTGTACTGGGTCCTGGGAATCCATAGACAAAAGGGAGTTCACCCCAGCCCTCGAGGAGCTGGCATCCATTTGCTCATGTGACGCTCAGTGATGCCCATTTTACAGGTGAGGAAGGGGCTAAGCGATGTATACACAGATACTCCTAAGGCTGGATTCTAAGCTAGGCCTTCCTGCCTCCTGCTGCTTTACCCCTGAAGCTGGGGAGCCGGGAAGGCATGGGAATGTGGGTTCAGGGAAGGCTTCTCGTGGGGCTCGTGGAGGAAGGAGATGATTGGAGGGCGGAGGGCTGGGATTCAAGAATCCTTTTCAGAAAAGTCTGGCCTCCAAGAGGGATGTTGGGGGAGCAGTGAACATGCCAGAAATCTGGCCCTGCACCTCTAGCTTGGGTTCAGGACTTGGCTGGGTCTCTCTTAGGCTCAGTCTCTGGGGCTCAGCACAGTGGCGCTCCTGAGAATGCTCTTGAACCAGAGCTGCTTCTAGAATCCGGAGCTGCTATTATGGACTCCAGTGGAGAAGCCAGGAGCCCAGGGGGTACAATTACAGGGCAGAGCCCAGCCCCTGCAGCGTAGGAGGCCTCCCTTGGAGGAGAAATTCCTTCATTCTTCCCCTTGAGTTCTACCCTGCAGAGCCCGGGATGGCAGAGACCCAGGGGTCTCCAAGGCGTCCCCAAAACTGGAGGGGGTGCCTGAGAGCTGACCTTTAAGTGGCTCAATTGGGTTTGGGTTTTTGGCTAATATACCAGCATCCTCCGCTCTGCCTGGTGAGCAAGACAGAGAAGGCAGCCAGTCGACATTTGCTTCCACTCCACTCTCACTCTCTCTCTCTCTTAAAGTTGTCACTGGGGAGGATTAAAAATAGGACAAAGGGAAGGAATGGGCAAGCCTGGGAAGATGCAATCACGTCATTGACTTTTTGGAAGCAAGTATTTGTGTGCATACACACGCGCGCACACACACCACACACACACACACACACCAGTGGAGGAAAATTCCTCCTTCCCTCCCCCCTAGAAGGAGCCAGAGCCAGGGATGCAGGCCAGTGTTTCTCCGTCTGTGTGTCTAGCAGGGCTCGGGCCGGGAGGGAGCTGTCTGGGGCCGGGCCTAAGGGGCCTGCACTAGAAGCTGGCAGCCCACACTGCTCTAAGGAACCTGAGGATCAGAGCTTCACAGCTGGGGGGGACCTCAGAACACAGGACAGGAGAGTGAGGAAGAACCTCGGAGCCCGGGCTGACGGAGCTGAGAGGGACTGTAGAGACAGAGTCCGAGAGGTAGAAAAGACCCTAGGACAGAGACTGCCAGAGCTGCGATGAAGCTGGTTCTGATGGGGAGGGGCAGAGAGAGAGGCCCCTCATGAGAAGGAACAGCCCAGGCTTATGGAGCAAGGAGGAGCAGAGGCAGCGGAGACAAATCTAAACTTAGAGCTAAGAGGGACCTTCGGGATAACCCTAACCAGAGGAAAAGAAAACCAAGAATGAGAACACAGAGAGGACTCAGCCAGGGTCACGCAGCCAGTTCGGCAGGGGTCTGCCCACAAAGCCTGGAACTAAGCACTACACCCCCCTGCGCAGAGTGGCCCTGGGAAAGGAGGGAAGAGTACAAGGGATGTTGGGGGCAACTTGTCCAATTTCTTGCCCCTGGTGGGAAGGGGGGACGACATTGTCTCGGGGCTGGAGCTGAATCATTGCTCCTTCTGGCCCAGACCCACTATTCTTGGGAAACAGCCTGGACAGGTCTGGTTTCCAGAATCACTGAGGATAAGGCTCCACGGTCCGCAGTGGTGGCCAGTCTGGCCTCAGAGGGGCTGCTGGGGACCTGTCCCATCCTCCAGGGCTCTGTCTTCTCCCTCTGCTGCGGGAGGAGCTCTGGCATAGGATGCCTGGAGAGGGGGCACAAGGCTATTTCAGGCCGGCGGAAGGGAAGGTAGCACTCTACAAACCCCAAAGTACGTCCCTTCTCATCCGAGATTTCCAGCACTTTGTGAGGGAAGCAGGACAACATCAGAATCCCATTTAACCCATCAGTTGGAGAATGGTTGGGTAAATTGTGGTATATGAAGGTTATGGAATATTATTGCTCTGTAAGAAATGACCAGCAGGAGGAATACAGAGAGGCTTGGAGAGACTTACATGAACTGATGCTAAATGAAATGAGCAGAACCAGAAGATCACTATACACTTCAACAACAATACTGTATGAGGATGTATTCTGATGGAAGGGGAAATCTTCAACATAGAGAAGATCCAACTCACTTCCAGTTGATCAATGATGGACAGAAATAACTATACCCAGAGAAGGAGCACTGGGAAGTGAATGTAAATTGTTAGCACTGCTGTCTATCTACCCAGGTTACTTATACCTTCAGAAGCTAATAATTAATGTGCAACAAGAAAATGGTATTTACACACATATATTGTATCTAGACTATATTGTAACACATGTAAAATGTATGGGATTGCCTGTCATCGGGGGGAGGGAGTGGAGGGGGGAGGATAATTTGGAAAAAATGAATAAAAAAAAAAAAACTAATTAATATCTTAAAAAAAAAAAAAAGAATCCCATTTAACAGATGAGGAAATAGAGCCTCAGAGAGGCTCAAAGAGCTATGGAACAGAGACATTTGCACTGGAAGAGGGACCTCAGAACAGAGCGCTAACTGGGACGGGAGGGACCGGAGTTATTGAAGTTTAGAGGGCATTAATAGCATTCCAGCAGAAACTACTGTGCAAAGCACCTGGTTGGCAAGAATAATTAATTATAATAGGAAGCTACCAGATGGTGACTGCAGACTGTCCCAGGTCAACTCCTCCCATACCAGCTCCCCAGCCTCAGTATCCCAGAGCCTTCCTAACTAATCCTCAGTGGAACAGAGCTGAGAGGGACCTTGAACATAAACTAGTTGAGCTGGAAAGGATCACAGAACATAGAAGATGTCAGAGCTGGAAAGACCCTTAGAACAAAAAAAAAAAAAAAATCCAGAACTGGAAGAGAATTTAAGGAAGAAGAAATGAGGAACCTGAGAGAGGAATATCATATAGTGAGTTAGTGGCAAGGCAAAGGGGGGCCCCAGGTGTTCTCTCCTCAGACCCATTTTCCCAGGTACCACTTTACTGGTGTCTGCTAAACCAGGACAGACAATATTTCAGAGTGCTGGTGAAAGGCATTTCCAGCTCTAAATCTAGGCTGGGTGCTTGGTCTGGTTTCTAGCAGCCAGATTTAAGAAAGAACTCCCATCTGACCCTTTCCCTTCCTGATGTCAAATCAGCTTGACAGGACAATCTTGTTGTCTTTGGGAGACCTAGCTATCTACCCCACACACAACTTTCCCCCCTCTTTTCAGAGAAGTTAAAGGGAACTCCCTTGTTTCAGACATCAGTAGCAAAGAAACTGACATTATAAAACTGGTCAGGTGTTCACTTTTGGCCCTCTCCGATCTCCCAGGACAGCCCGGCTAAGACACAATTTCCTCACAAGCCCCATCTGGGTCACAGCTCCCTTCATGGCCTGGGTTCCAAAGGGTTCGCTCACCAGGGAGAGACAAGCAGGGGACTGGAAAAGAGCTTTGGACTGAGAGCCAGGAGATGGGGGTTCAAGTTCCAGCTTTGCCACCAAAAGGGACAAGCTGAGCAAACTGCTTCCCCTCCCTGGGCCTCCAACGGCCCTTCTGTCAACCTGGATTGGACTATCAGTACTGAGCTATACTTCTCTTGTTGAATGAAAGATTCTGAATGTCTTGGAGGCTGCAAGCTTTTACAAGTTGATGTTTCTTCCTCCTTCCCTGGTTCCAGTCTTCTCCTTGGCTCCTCTTAGGAGTCTCTATTCAAAGCTCCAAGAACAATCTTAACAAGTGCCTAGTGTAGTAGTTCTTGGGGATTATTGGACTAAATAATTCTCGAAGATTTCTCCCATTTCCAACATTTTGAGCTCCCTCCCAGCTCTAATAGTCTAGGTTCTGAGCTCACTCCCTCCCAGCTCTAATAGTCTAGGTTCTGAGCTCACTCCCTCCCAGCTCTAATAGTCTAGGTTCTAAGTTCCCCCCCAGTTCTAATATTCTAGGTTCTGAGCTCCTTCCGAGTTCGGAAGAAAGATTTGGGTTTAAATCCTCACATGCTTATTCATTGTATGAGCCTGGACAGGTTATTTATTCTCTCTGACTCTCATTTTCATCTACAAATTGAAGGTGTTGGATTTTGTGACCTTTCCAATTCAATCCATCACCCTCTGGCTCTTTCCTAAGGATCTCTTCCAGTTCTGGCATTCTCTGTTCTAAGGCCTCATTCTGTGATTCTGTGATCAGGACGGCAGAAACATTCATGGTTGACACAAGGACAAGTCGGGAGGGCCTATCTGATGCTTTGCTTAGAAGACAATTTCTCTTGTCCAATAGAGCCCTAGCCACTCCTCTGTCTGGGACCAGAGATGATGGATAGAGGACCCTTGAAGTTATCCTATTAGAAAGTGAGGGAATGAGGTAAAGGGCTAGTCCAATCAGAAGATGACCGCATGTTTAAGGACAAGGTAACCAAGGAATCCATGTGCTCTTATCCTCCTATCTCATATTCATTTGCAGTCAAAGGGCATCTTTCTCCCGGTCAGCAATGAAATACATTATCTCAATTCTCTCCAATGTAAGATGAAAATTGAATCTTTTCATTTCAGAGACAAGACTGTGAGGCAGGAGAAAGGGGACCAATTAATTAACTTGGTGTGATTTTCTTGGCTCTTTGGCCGGGGGTCAAGTTTAGGCCCTGAATCATAGACAAGGCTTCCAAGTCAGTGGATCAAAAAACTTTTAAGTATATCCTATTGTTCTCACTTCTCTAAGACTCATTTCGTCTAAAGGCTAAGAGCAGCCAATTTCTCCTCCGTTCCCAGGATTTGTGTTTTTCCTTTCCAAACCAAGCCTCCCTAACGGGGCTCATCCCGTTCCAGAGAGAGAGGGAGGGTATCAGGCCAAGTAGCAATCCAAATTTGGCTTGGTCTCCTCCACGATGGCCAGGAGCTGCATTAGGCTAATGGCAGTGCTGCTCAGCTCTTGCCCAGTCATGTCAGCCACCAACAGGGCCAGTGTGTCCTGAAGGTCCTCCAGCCTCAGTTCCTTAAGGCTCTCTGCAAAGGGACACCCAGCCCTTCTCTCAAGCTCCCCCATTTCAGAGAGGCCATGGATTTTCTAGAAGAAAATTTCAAGGTCATCTAGTTCATTTTCTAGATTTTCTAGATGAGGAAGTGAAGGTCCAGTAAGTTATTTGCCCCTGGCCACACAAACAGGAAGTAGCAGAGCTAAGATTCAAGTCCTTCTAGGCTCTTTTCACCCTTTGCTAGTACAGATTGCGAACTCTGCCTGTTCCCTCACCCTGGATGACTTAAACCCATGTATTTCTATCAGTTCTTTAGCGGGTCCGCCCCCAAAGTAACCGGGGCCTTTCTCTGCCTGCTGCCTGGGGATCACTCTTGGGCTCTCCAAATGCCCTCCTTTGTTCTCCCAGCAGGATGAGCCTCCCACCTTCTTTTAAGGTCTCGTTTCAAAGTCAGTCCTCTCTGAGAACATGGCGCTGCCCCCTTCTCACCCCCTCAAAGCCCTTTGGTCCTGCAGTTGTGATTCCTTGGAAGCTGCAATATTTCTGTGATTCATACTCAGATGAGTAGGAGGCCAGTGGGCTGCAGAACACCCCGGAAGCCGGGCTGCTCTTTTAATGCTCTGAAAAGTCTTCCTGCTGCCAACTTGTTCACAGTAATACTCTCCTGGGGATTCTGGGGAATAAATGGGGCAGCAGGCCCTGCTGGGAATAGGGGGCTCGAGGAACAGTGCCTCGGGGACATCGAAGAGACAAAAATCTTAGACAACGGCTCATACTTGCTTAGGGTTCTGCTCCACCATGGCAGCCAAAGCTGAAGGAGCTCAGGGACTATTTCATGCCCCCTCCAGCTCCACTGTTCTAAGCTCTAAGTGTTCTAAACCCTAACATTTTAAGCTCTAAGACCTCGGGTCCTTTTTAAGGTCCCTCCCAGACCTAGCATTACATATTCTTCCCAGCTCTACATTCCCAGCTTCCTTCTAGCTCACACTGTATAATTTTATGATTTCAATACCATTACCACCCGTTCCCATGAAGCTTCAAATGTCCTTAAAAAACAACCAACTCAGGCCCTGGTCTGAGGAAAGCTCTTCTCAGGCAGGATCCTTGACACATTAACTCCTTTGGGGACAAAGATCAGAGGTCAGGGGCTTCTTCCTCCTTCCCCCCCACCCCCCATCTCCCACTGCCCTACAAGGCCTAGAGCAGAAATAGGAAAAAGTGGAGAAATCTTTTCCAGGCATCCCACAACTCCCCAAGCTTGGGGGAAGGGAAGCAAAGGGTGCAGGAATGTGGAGGTCAATAATGCAGCAGGGAAATGACTATGCAAAGCTGGCTGGGGCAGAGCCCCTGAAGCTGGCTGGGTCACGGCTTGGCTGGCCTTCAGATCCGCCGGCTGGCTGGCTGCTGAGCTCCCGGGAGGTGCTGCCCCTGCCCATGGAGACCCTCTGCCCAAGGGGCTCTGGCTGCTCCTTTGCCAGGCACCCCCAGGAAGGGGGGCTAGGAGCAGCTTCTCTCTCTGCCCACAAGCAGATGTGGCTACCTTGCATTCCAAACCCTGCCTGTCACCATCCCAGTCTGGGACTGATAAGCCCAGGCCCTCCTCCCCTTCCCCTCCTCCTCCTGGGAGATGAAGGCCTTCCTTCTACAGCCCCCCACTTTGAGCTCCCTTGACACACAAGCACGCAAGCCTGTTCCCCTCCCCCCCCAAACAGCCTTCCGCACCTCCATGAGACATGTTCTGGAGGGAAGAGGCTGACAAAGCACAGTGGCTGAGGCGAGGAAATCCATGAAGTCATCCAGATTGACTCATGCATTTTTCACTTCCTGCTCATCCAGAGCTCCGGAATCACAGGGAGCCCAGGCCAGCAGGCCCAGGGCAGGGAGACTTAAAGAGCCTCAGCTGGGCCCGGCCCCCAGAGATGTCCGCTCCGCCATCCCACAGAGGGAAGACTGGTGTGGAGTTAGAACATTTGAATTTGGGTCTAGTCCCTGTTATATTTATATATACATTTATACACATTTGAGCTTGGGTCTAGTCCCTGTTATAGCCCTGTAACACAAGCTATTTTCCTACCTCAGATCTCAGTTTCCCCATGTGTAAAGTAGTAAGCAGGGAACAAGATCAGGAGTTCTTAACCTGAGGCCTGTGAAGCTGTTTTTTAAAATATTTTCATAACCAGCAGGAGGAATACAGAGAGGCCTGGAGAGACTTACATCAACTGATGCTGAGTGAAACGAGCAGAACCAGGAGATCACTATACACTTCAACAATGATACTGTATGAGGATGTATTCTGATGGAAGTGGATTTCTTCAACATAGAGAAGAGCTAATCCAATTCCAATTGATCAATGATGGACAGCATCAGCTACATCCAGAAAAGGAACACTGGGAAATGAGTGTAAACTGTGAGCATTTTTTTTGTTTTTGTTTTTCTTCCCAGATTATTTTTACCTTCCGAATACAACTCTTCCTTTGCAACAACAACAACAAAATTCGGTTCTACATACACACACACACACACACATACACAGACGTGTATATATATATACATATTATACCTAGGATATACTATAAGATATTTAATATGTATGGGAATGCCTGCCACCTAGGGGAGGAGGTGGAGGGAAGGAGGGGAAAAATTCGGAACAGAAGGGAGTACAAGGGATAATGTTGTAAAAAATTACCTATGCAAATGTACTGTCAAAAAATGGTATAATTATAAAATTAATAAAAAAAAATTTTCATAACTGTAGTTTGATAGAATTGGCTTCTTTCCTAATTCTATGTATTTTCCTTTCTTGCATTTCAAAACATTCCTACAGAAGTTTCCCTAGCCTGTAGATACCCAAACAGTTAGCTAATATCCCCTCATTTGGATGAACTCATCTGGATGCATCCTGATATCCTACGTTCTAACTTTCTTAATTATGTTCTTTGGGGATCCCACATTCTCCTTTTATGGGAGGCAAGACTCTGAAAAGCTGGAATTTCCTGTTTCAAGCAGAAATTTTCTGCTTCCCTCCCCTCCAATCCCCCACCCATCTTCCAAGCCAGGCAAACAGGGTCTGCAAACGATCCTCACCAGGGTGCAGAAAGGGACAAAGGCAGCTCCTCCCCCAGCCGCCCTACTGGGCCACAGACACCCCTGAGCCTCCCTCTTCCTTTATTCAGACTTCTTCCAGCTGGAGACACAGAGCCAGCCCACTTACAGGCCAGTCAGTCCGAGGGGGTGAAAGTTAGGCTCTCTCTGAACACGATTCCCCCCTTCCTGTTTACCCCCGAGTTTGTAATGGGCCAAGGCTGAAGCTTCCCCGGCTCCTTCCAAAGTACAACCACCTCCTTTCCTATCGACAATGTCTAACACGTGTGCCTTTCTTGTAGCGAATCCCCAGTGGACCAAAAACAAAAATCTCCCTCCATCCTATGACAGTAGTGCCCGAGCGGAGTTGGCCGGGGTCCCGGGATCACTACTTTTCTCATCAAGGGACTAGAAACTGGCACTTCAACATTGCATAGTCTGAAGCACTTTTATCTCCTCTGTCCCCTTGTAATGAGAGTAACAGTTAGCACTTACTAAGTGCCAGGCGCTGGGTTAAGTGCTTTACAAATAACATCTCACCGGACACTTACAACCGTCCTGGGAGGTAGGTCCTGTTATTATCCTCATTTTACAGGTGAGGAAACTGAGGCAGGCAGAAGTCGCGAGGCTTATCCAGTCATACAGTTACTGCAGAGACCACCCTTGAAATCAGGTCTCCCTAAATCCAAGCCCAGCCCTTTCTGGATTGTAGATCTAACATTCTAGTTCTGCAGCACAGCAGAGGTAAAGAATTAGAACTCAAAGTCTCATTGTTCTAGTCTGTCCACACTGAAAAATTCTTATAGGTGGCTGGGGATACAGCCATAGGAACCCAGAATGTCAGAGCTGGGAGGAACTTTAGAACACAGGATGTCAGAGCTGGGAGGGCCCTTAGAACCCGGATGTCAGAGCTGGGAGGGGACTTAGAACCCAGGATGTCAGAGCTGGGAGGGCCCTTAGAACCCAGGAGGTCAGAGCTGGGAGGGCCCTTAGAACCCAGGAGGTCAGAGCTGGGAGGGCCCTTAGAACCCAGGAGGTCAGAGCTGGGAGGGCCCTTAGAACCCAGGAGGTCAGAGCTGGGAGGGCCCTTAGAACCCAGGAGGTCAGAGTTGGGAGGGCCCTTAGAACCCAGGAGGTCAGAGCTGGGAGGGCCCTTAGAACCCAGAAGGCCAGAGCTGGGAGGGCCCTTAGAACCCGGATGTCAGAGCTGGGAGGACCCTTAGAACCCAGGAGGTCAGAGCTGGGAGGGCCCTTAGAACCCAGAAGGCCAGAGCTGGGAGGGCCCTTAGAACCTGGGATGTCAGAGCTGGGAGGGCCCTTAGAACCCAGGAGGTCAGAGCTGGGAGGGCCCTTAGAACCCAGGAGGTCAGAGCTGGGAGGGCCCTTAGAACCTGGGATGTCAGAGCTGGGAGGAACCTACTCTGAGCAGAACATCACTTTATGGATGAGAATGAATACTGGAGCCCAAGGAAGAGTGCTTTGATGATCCTTTAGCAGGAGAGACAGAACTAGAACCCCAAACTTCTGAATCCAGTTCAAGGGTCTTAAGATGGGAAAAACTACCCCTTAAAACCACCACGCAAACATGGAGGACTATAACTCAGGGTCTGCTTTGGGGACCTCTAGATGCCCAGGGGGGTTGGAGGGGCAAGGATAAGAGGGTGGGGGGAGGGAGAGGACGGTCAGATTTCTCCTGGCATGCTCCTCAGTGTGCACCCTTTCCTCATTCAGGAACTCATCACCCTGCTGGGCTCCCACGTTGGGTGTGCCACGGGGAGCCCGGTGGGAGTGAGCCCGGTGGGAGTGAGCCCGGTGGCATGTCGGAGCGCATCGACTCTGGCAGATCGCTCACACTAATCCCTCTCCTCTGCCGTGCCCAGAGCTCTGCTTTCCCACACGCCTTCTAACCCACAACCAACAAGGACGGCCTCGGATCCCTCTGCTCCTGGCAGGTCCTGGAGGGAGGTCGGATCTGGCAGCTCTGGGGCCCCTTCCCAGGTCTTTGATCTAAAACTTATGCCCTGATGATGATCCTCAGCTCCCACGTAGGTTCTGGAGCCAAGCTTCCCCTCATCCACTCTAAGTGTAAAGCCCGGGACTGGGCCCAGACCTGAGAAGGGAACTTGGGCATGGAGGGGCTCAGACCTCCCCTCCCCCAAGTGCTCAGCCACTCGGCCCCTTTCTCCAGCTACTGAAGCCAGGCCGTGGCCGGCACTACTTTCGAAGCGGGATGGGTTCTTCTCAACGTTTCCCATGTGTTAATCCACCCTCCCAGGACACTCATCCTGTCCCAAGCCCGGCCTCAGCTGGCGGGGCTTTGAGCTTACTCCCCCAGGCCCCACCGAGGCCATGCCGCCACATTCTGCACTCTAAAGGGGGCTCTCTAAACTGACTGGCTACGGCAGAGCCCCAGAGGCTACGGTCAAATACAGCACCAGCCTCAGAGCAGGGCTAGGAGAAAGGGAAGGCAGAACTCTGGCCTCCATCAGCCTAGAAAGGAAACCAGACCAATAGAACTGGCTCTGCCATTTGTGCAGTGGGTTCCACGCCCCCTCCCATCTCTGCCAGAAGCCTGCTCACCTTGCCTCCTCCAGGAAAGCCCCAGGACCCCGGGGCTGAGCTCCCAAGTACCACTGAATGACCTGCTGCCCAGCATCTCACACCCAGCTCCTTGAACAACTCACTGAAGGAAATGGAAATTAAATGCCAACTGATTGTCTCTGTGGAGGCGGCATTAATTTAATACAAATGCTCAACCGGGGCAGCAGATTCCATTACAGCCAGCCCTAATGGAACAAGCAGAATGCTCCTGACAGTAACCACAGAGGGCCAGAAACTTGGGAGCACTCGCCCATACATGGCCACTGAGAGCCGTCCTGTGGGGTCTCCATTTGGCCTAAGGTTCACTCTAGCTCTAACATTCTATATTCTAGCACCCTGGGTTCTAAGCTCTGAACTTCTGTGTTCTAAATTCTCTCCCAGCTCTGACCTCCTGGTTCTAAGGTCCTCCCACCTGGGTTCTAAGGCAATAGTCCTCAACCTTTTGGTGAGTGAAGTCCAGCTCTGTGTTTCCATCACTGTGAGGAGCTCTGGGGAAAGTGTACATGCTCCAACTTGCTTTCAGCACCATGTACAGACAGAGGGTCACCAGGCCCAAATTTCAGCTGATACCTGGACAAGGAGAGGAGGGGGAGAGGAGCTGAGGAGCAAGACAGGGGCAGGGAAGTCCCCACCTCTGCACATCCTTCCTCCCCACAGCTTGTGAATGCTGAGGGGAATGAGCACTGTGAGATCCTTAGGAAGGGGAGCGTGGCAGCCCCCAGCAGTCCAGCTCCCTGGCAGCCTGAGCCAGCGGGTGCTAATGGGTTCACTCTGGCTCAGAGGAGTTCAAAGCTTTTCCTCGAGGAGCTCAGAGGCAGGCTTAGCTGAACAATGAGGCCTTTGAGAAGCCCACACGCCCCCCACCCCCACCAGCTCACACTGGGACTAATTAGAAGCCTTTGTAGCCTGGGAGGTTGGACAGGTAGGGGAAGTTTTCTCAGGCTCTATAATTGGGCACTTAGCCCAGTAAAGGAGCCAGAGGCCTGCCCCCCCAAAGTGCCTCAGCCACCTGAAAATGTTAGGAGTCTGAGCCCAAATGCCCAAGATGGCAGCCGGTGGGTGGGAAGCCACGTGGGAGGCAGAGGAGCAGCTCTGGAACTAAGGCTTTCCCTCTTCCCGGGGTTCCAAACTCCAGCCCTCACACGCTACTAAAGCCCTTTCCACCTCTGACATCTCTCCAGGTTCTAAGGCTCCCCCAGGTCTGACTTTCTACCAGCTCTGGGTCATTCTGGATTCTAAGGTTCCCCTCCCAGCTCTCTGCTTGTTTGATCGCTGGCAGACAAGGGCTGCCAGCCCCTCATAAATCCCAACAAAACAGTTTCTTTTTGATCCACTCATTAACAAGCAATTACGGAGCACTTGCCACTTGCCAAGTGCTTGGGGATCACTACTGGTGACACCCGTGGAGGAAATGCTGAATCCAGGGACACCCATAATTAGGGGGACACTCCCGCTCCCTGACAGCTCCCTCCTCTGGGAGCACATGTGTACCTTGCCCACACCCAAACAGGTTCCTGCCCATTTTAAATGGGGTCAGTGCCACAGAGAAGGAAAGTTAACAACCAGCATCCCACGGCGGGCCGAGGGAAGAAAGCAGGAACTTGGGGTCCAATCCCAGGCCCGATGGATGCCCCGTACCCAGTGCCTGGCGTCTCAGGGCAAATCCCTTGCCCTCTGTAGCCCTCAGCTTTAGGGGAGAAGGGAACTCGATGATCTCCTCCCAAGAGGTGCCTCTGGATCAGGAATCCGCCCCCCACCTCTCCTGCGATCTGTGGCCTGGAAGGCGGCAGGAGCCTCCTTCAGAGGACACAAGCCATGGGGCTTTGGGACCCAGAAGGGAACCCTTCCAGTCCTCAAACCTTTGCTATTTCCAAGCTGATGTCTCAGCTCTGAGGTTAACCAGAATTCAAGGCTGCAGCTCCAGGATTTTTTAAGGCATTATTATTTTTTTAGAGCCTCCTCCCTCAGAGCTGAAGGAAGGAAAGCCTATTTTGTGAGTGGGTTGCTTTGTTTTGTCTCAGTCTTCCTCCTGTGGATCCCCTGTCAGACTGAACGGGCTCACTCTGTGGGTTAAACATAGCCCTCCGCCAGCTCTGAGGCAGAATAGCTCGATTCGTGCTGGGAAAGGCAGCACAGATTTGGGGTCAGAGGAGCTGGGTCTGAATGCTGACTCTGCCACGTACTCCTGAGGGAACTTGGGCAAGTCACTTAAAACTGTCTCCGACTCAGTTTTCTCCTCTGTAAAATGGGAGAAGGGGGATGGCCTAGATGACCTTTTCAGATCCCTCCCAACTCTAAAACTAAATTCTGTGATTGTCCCCCGGAACCTAGGAGCTCACTCAGAGCAAGACCTGGGTGGCCTACAGAGGTGCCCTCCCCCACACTCATACTCCCCCCAGATCTGGGATGGGGAGGACTGTTCTTCTTCCTCCCCACCTTCCTGCCCCTCTTCTCTGCTCCCCATCCCCCACAAGGCCAACATACACACAGTTCTCTGACTTGGGGATACTTGATCATTCATGCCAACTAACTGAGCCCCTGCTTCATTACTCAGAAGGGAAAGGCCAGAGAGCAGAGTGGGGGGGTCACCCCTTCCCCCAAGCATTCAGCAGTGATCCAGGAGGGATTTGAACTCATCTGAACTTTCCTTAAAGCATGAATGGAGAGTCACCCCCAGGCACCTTCCAGCTCTTATCAGCAAGCAGGGGAGGAAGCAGGCCCCACCCCAACTCGGAAGCTCTACAAAGCTAAACATTCTAACAGCTGGTTTGGCAAGCAGACACTTGGACTCCAAGACACCCTTAGTTCTTGAGGTTTTAGAGAAGGTCAGAGCCTGGCAGGCCCTTAGAAGGAAGAAAATGGGGGGAGACAGAGAGAATATTGAATGGAATTCACAGAACCTGGGATGTCAGAGCTGGGAGGGCCCTTAGAACCCAGGAGGTCAGAGCTGGGAGGGCCCTTAGAACCCAGAATGTCAGAGCTGGGAGGGCCCTTAGAACCCCGGAGGTCAGAGCTGGGAGGGCCCTTAGAACCTGGGAGGTCAGAGCTGGGAGGGCCCTTAGAACACGGGAGGTCAGAGCTGGGAGGGCCCTTAGAACCCCGGAGGTCAGAGCTGGGAGGGCCCTTAGAACCCGGGAGGTCAGAGCTGGGAGGGCCCTTAGAACACGGGAGGTCAGAGCTGGGAGGGCCCTTAGAACCCAGGAGGTCAGAGCTGGGAGGACCCTTAGAACCCAGGAGGTCAGAGCTGGGAGGGCCCTTAGAACCCGGGAGGTCAGAGGTGGGAGGGCCCTTAGAACCCGGGAGGTCAGAGCTGGGAGGGCCCTTAGAACCCAGGAGGTCAGAGCTGGGAGGGGCCCTTAGAACCCAGGAGGTCAGAGCTGGGAGGGCCCTTAGAACCCCGGAGGTCAGAGCTGGGAGGGCCTTAGAACCCAGGAGGTCAGAGCTGAGAGGGCCCTTAGAACCCAGGAAGTCAGAGCTGGGAGGGCCTTAGAACCCGGGAGGTCAGAGCTGGGAGGGCCCTTAGAACCCCGGAGGTCAGAGCTGGGAGGGCCCTTAGAACCCAGGAGGTCAGAGCTGGGAGGGGCCCTTAGAACCCGGGAGGTCAGAGGTGGGAGGGCCCTTAGAACATGGGATGTCAGAGCTGGGAGGGCCCTTAGAACCCGGGAGGTCAGAGGTGGGAGGGCCCTTAGAACCCAGGAGGTCAGAGCTAAAAGGGACATTACAGATCATTTAGAACAACCCTTTCAATGTAGAGAGGAGTAAACTGAGGCTTATAGAGGGAAAGGAGCTTGTTCAAATAAAAATTAGCTGTTCAAGACCTTCATCTTCCCTCCCATGATTCAAATTTAACAGGCTTGTGAAGTATTGGCGACCCAGAAGTCACAGTTACAGTGAGCGGAGAACAAACTAAGATGTTTTAGGCAATTGAGGCCTTCCATAAGGTTGGCTGCACTTTGGGTTTGCTCCCTTCTGCTCTCTGAGCCTCTGTTTTCCTTGCTGTTAAATGGGGATAATCTCCCTCAACCTCCCTGCTTTACAGGGCCGTTGGATGAGGAATTCTAACATTCAGGGCTCCCATAAATCATTATCCCCGGCGCCTCCCTCCAGTTTTCACGGCCCGCCTAGATCAGAAAGGACCTGAAAAGCCGAGGAGAGAGCAACAATGCGCCACAGCCCAGCGCTGCCAGCGGAGGCAGGGAGGCGGCCGGGCTGCCAGGCCTGCAGATCGCATTCATTGTCAGATGAGGTCACTGCCTTGGATGGTTTTGCTTAGTTTTGTTTTTTGGTTTTTTTTATTTCTGTCCCAAGGGGAGGAGTCAGTCTGGAGGGGCGGAGTGACCGCTATAACAGAAAAAAATGCTTCTTTCTTTTTAATATTAACAAAAAAAAAGGGAAGAACGAGCAGAAGTCGCCCAGTCCTTGGCCTCCAGGCTCCCCCTCTCCCCAGGAGATGGCCTGTCTCCTGTCCCCCACCGTGTCACTGTGTTTACAGAAAACTTTAGGGGAAACTTAGCTCCTTGACTGCAGGGCCTATTTTGGACAGCTAATGGGCGGTTTGGGTCCCTGGGCTGTTTATGTCGGCTGCCATAAACAAAGGCACCTTGCAATTGGGAACACTCAAGCGAATCCTCTGCTGGGGCCTCCCTCAGGGCGTCACTCACCCTGAGAACGCTCTGGATCCCCTGCCCGGCACCTCATTCCCGCCTGCCTGGGTGGCCTCCCCATCCAATCCACAGGACACTACTTTATATGTGTGAGCATTATCCCAGTCACTCCTCTGCTCAAGCATCTTCGGGGGCTCCCTACTGACTGACAAATTAAAAAATCAAACTCCTTGGAAGTTAACCTAGTATAATAGAAATACTGTGAGGCTTAAAAGTAAAGAGGGATCTAGATTCAAATCCTGGCTCTAATAATTAAGTCAGCTGTACAAGGGGGGGGGGGGCGAGTCATTTAATTATTTTCACTATTTTCAACTTCAGTTTCTTCATTTGTAAAGTGAGAACAAGAGGGACCAGTGAGATCATAAATTTAGATCAGGAAGTCGCCTTCAAAGCCGCCAACTCCACCTCATATTTTTGACAAGAAAACTTATCAAAGGCCTAAGGAAATGGCCCTGTCCTTTTGTCCGAGGTCACTAAGATAAGACAAGAAATGACCCTGGTAGAAGCTACCGGCCAGGTTTGGGAGAACTGACGCATAAAACCCTTCACCTGCTACAAGCCCTCCCTGCGGTAGCTACTCTTCCTCTCCACTGCCTTTGAGCTTTCTCCAACCTGGCCCCATCACTCAACTCTCATACTTCTCCCAGAGTTCTCTACTCTTTACTCAGGGACCCCCAGAACACGCCCCATCCTGTCCTACTGCTTCCAATTATTCCACAACCTTTAGAGCCCAATTCCATTCCTGGGAAGTCCCTATGGATCACCCCCCTCCCCCAGCCCCACCACTTCCCAGCTGCGGACCTTGAGTAAACTACTGTAACTTTCTGACTCTCAGCTTCCTCATCAATAAAAAGGAAGCCGAAGTGGATTTCTTCAACACAGAGAAGAGCTAATCCAATTCCAATTGATCAATGATGGACAGAACCAGCTACACCCAGAGAAGGAACACTGGGAATGAGTGTAAACTGTGAGCTTTTTTTTTTTGTTTTTCTTCCCAGATTATTTTTACCTTCCAAATCCAATTCTTCCTTTGAAACAACAGCAACAACAACAAAATTCGGTTCTGCACACATATATTGTATCTAGGATATACTACAACATATTTAATATGTATGGGAATGCCTGCCATCTAGGGGAGGGGGTGGAGGGAAGGAGGGGGAAAACTCGGAACAGAAGGGAGTACAAGGGATAATGTTGTAAAAAGTTACCCAGGCATATGTTCTGGTAAAAAAAAATGTCATAATTATAAAATTAATAAAAATAAAATAAAAATTAAAAAATAAAAAGGAAGCTGATAATAGAGTTGGCTGCAACTTCCCAGGGTTGCTGGGAGAAAGGAACTCAGTAAGCCTGAAGGGCAACAGAAACACGGAGACAGGGATGGGACCTAGGATTTCTCTGCGTTAGGGAACTTCTGGGGGAGGAAAGTCCTTCCTCTAATACTAGTTGCAGTCTGAGCCGCCCTCGATTCCATAAGCACTAAAGGTCAGTGAGACTTGAACCCGGCTCTTCCCGTCTCCGTGGCTACTCTGGCCACGGCACCACACCGGATCTGAAAAACGCGCCTCCCCCCAGCCCGAACAGAAGTCGGCAATGGTGTTAATGGATCACTCGGCCTGTACGGGGCTCCTTCTCACAAGTGATGGCCCACGGCCTTCCCCACCAAGAGTCAACCCTGCAAGTGCTCCTGACAGCGTAACCTGTCCAATGGCTTCCCGGCCTCTTCCATCCAGATGTGGGGGCGTGCCCGCCTGGCGAGAAGCAAGGGCATGAGTCACTCTCGCTGACACGGGCTCCGAGCCCCCGGCACCCAGAAGCCACCGTGCTGGTCCATCAGGAACATCCCCCACCCAAGAGAGGGTGTCTCCCTGGCCCCTGCACAACAAC